>NC_134528.1:376843-526843 GCF_027942865.1 Odontesthes bonariensis | reverse complement strand
GTGAGTGTGAGTGTGAGTGAGTGAGAGTGTGAGTGAGTGAGAGTGAGAGTGTGAGTGTGAGTGTGAGAGTGAGAGTGAGAGTGAGAGCAAGAGTGAGAGTGAGAGTGAGATGTGAGAGTGAGTGAGAGGTGTGAGAGTGTGAGTGAGAGTGAGAGTGTGAGTGTGAGAGTGAGAGTAAGAGTGAGAGTGAGAGTGTGAGTGTGAGTGTGAGTGAGAGGTGTGAGACTGTGAGTGAGAGTGAGAGTGTGAGTGTGAGAGTGAGAGTGAGAGTAAGAGTGAGAGTGTGAGTGTGAGAGTGAGAGTGAGAGCAAGAGTGAGAGTGAGAGTGAGAGCAAGAGTGAGAGTGAGAGTGAGACGTGAGAGTGAGTGAGAGGTGTGAGAGTGTGAGTGAGAGTGAGAGTGTGAGAGTGAGAGTAAGAGTGAGAGTGAGACGTGAGACGTGAGAGTGAGTGTGTGAGTGTGAGAGTGAGAGAGTGAGAGAGAGGTGTGAGTGTGAGTGAGTGAGAGTGTGAGTGTGAGAGTGAGTGAGTGAGAGTGAGAGTGAGAGTGAGTGAGAGGTGTGAGAGTGAGAGTGTGAGTGAGTGAGAGTGAGAGTGAGTGAGAGTGAGAGTGAGAGAGTGAGTGTGAGTGAGAGTGAGAGTGATGGCGGCGGCGTACCTTTGATGGTCTGCTCCAGGTCCTCCAGGTAGAACTTGAACTGACTCACCAAACCTTCCTCGAACTCTCGGAGCTGCTTAGTCTCCTTCTTCACCTGAAGTGAAATTTATTTATATAGCCCTTTAAGAATAATAGCATAATAATAATAATAATAGCATAATAATAACAATAATAATCATAATAGTAATAATAATAATAGCAGCACTTTTTATAGCACACACGCTCTGTCACGCCATCTGAACGCCACACACACTACGGGGCAGGCGAGCACCTTTAATGTGGAGCATTTTAAATATCGCTCAATCACGCGAATTTGATGGCGGGAATCCAATATCGTTACCGTGATTAAAATTCGATATATTGTGCAGCCCTAATCACGGGTACCTTGGCGGTCTTTTCCACGGCGGTCAGCGGCCGGATTCTGTACGTGGGGGCGATGTCTTTGAAGATCTCCATGAGGGAAACCATCACCAGCTTCCGGACGGACACGGCCACGCTGGGGTCGGCCTCCATCAGCATCCCCCGCAGCTCCTTCAGGCGCTTCATCTGCCACACATCACATGGCGTCACATGGCGTAACATCACATGACGTCACATCACATGGCGTCACATCACATGACGTCACATCACACGACGTCACATCACACGACGTCACATCACACGACGTCACATCACATGACGTCACATCACACGGTGTCACATCACACGGCGTCACATCACACGGCGTCACATCACATGGCGTCACATCACACGACGTCACATCACATGACGTCACATGGCGTCACATGGCGTCACATCACATGGCGTCACATCACACGACGTCACATCACATGACGTCACATCACACGGTGTCACATCACACGGCGTCACATCACACGGCGTCACATCACATGGCGTCACATCACACGACGTCACATCACATGACGTCACATGGCGTCACACGGCGTCACATCACACGGTGTCACATCACACGGTGTCACATCACGTGGCGTCACATCACGTGGCGTCACATCACGTGGCGTCACATCACGCGGCGTCACATCACGCGGCGTCACATCACGCGGCGTCACATCACACGACGTCACATCACACGGCGTCACATCACACGGCGTCACATCACGTGGCGTCACATCACGTGGCGTCACATCACGTGGCGTCACATCACGTGGCGTCACATCACGCGGCGTCACATCACACGGCGTCACATCACACGGCGTCACATCACATGACGTCACATCACACGGCGTCACATCACACGGCGTCACATCACACGGCGTCACATCACACGGCGTCACATCACACGGCGTCACATCACACGACGTCACATCACACGGCGTCACATCACACGGCGTCACATCACATGACGTCACATCACATGGCGTCACATCACACGGCGTCACATCACATGACGTCACATCACATGGCGTCACATCACACGACGTCACATCACATGACGTCACATGGCGTCACATGGCGTCACATCACACGGCGTCACATCACACGGCGTCACATCACACGGCGTCACATCACGTGACGTCACATCACACGGCGTCACATCACACGGCGTCACATCACGTGGCGTCACATCACGTGGCGTCACATCACGTGGCGTCACATCACGCGGCGTCACATCACACGGCGTCACATCACACGGCGTCACATCACACGGCGTCACATCACACGGCGTCACATCACACGACGTCACATCACACGGCGTCACATCACACGGCGTCACATCACATGACGTCACATCACATGGCGTCACATCACACGGCGTCACATCACACGACGTCACATCACATGACGTCACATGGCGTCACATGGCGTCACATCACATGGCGTCACATGGCGTCACATCACATGGCGTCACATCACACGGCGTCACATCACATGGCGTCACATCACATGGCGTCACATCACACGACGTCACATCACATGACGTCACATGGCGTCACATCACATGGCGTCACATCACACGACGTCACATCACATGGCGTCACATCACATGGCGTCACATCACACGACGTCACATCACATGACGTCACATGGCGTCACATCACATGGCGTCACATCACATGGCGTCACATCACATGGCGTCACATCACATGACGTCACATCACATGGCGTCGCATCACATGACGTCACATCACATGGCGTCACATCACACGGCGTCACATCACATGGCGTCACATCACATGGCGTCACATCACATGGCGTCACATCACACGGCGTCACATCACATGACGTCGCATCACATGACGTCACATGGCGTCACATGGCGTCACATCACATGGCGTCACATCACATGGCGTCACATCACATGGCGTCACATCACACCCGTCCCCGCGGGCTCCATGTATTCCAACCCGGGCGCGCTCTTACGTTGCTGAAGGGGTCCGAGATGATGGCCGATCCCAGGCTGGCGATGGTCTGCTTCCTCTGGTTCAGCTTCTGGAGTCGGAGCCGCTCCCTCTGTTTCGGCGTCAGCTCCACGCAGCTCAGCGCTGCCCCCGCTGCACGGGAGGAGAAACACAGCGGGGTCAGAAAAACACAGGTGTTCTGAGCAGGTTCGTTCCCAGGTGAAACGATGTCCCAGACCCACCGTTCTCCTGCTGGCTCGGCTGCTCTGCAGCACCTTCCTCCTCCTCCTCCTCTTCTTCCTCCGGCTGCTTCTCGATGACTGAAACAAACAAAGTTACCATGACAACAGGTCCCGTCTCCACAGTTTACGGCTCAGACGGATCAGCTGATCGGGGTCATGCGATACCTCTCTGCACGCTCTGCGGGATCACGCCGCGCCGGTCTTTGATGGGCAGCAGGTGGATGACCTCCGTCTCCTCCGCCCTCGCCATCTTCCTGGGAACCTTCTCGTAGCCGCTGGCCACGTCGGCGCTCCTCTTCCTCGCCCCCCCGTGCACCGGCCCGCTGGGACGCCCCAAAAACAAACGCACCTCAGAGGCTGCCGGCGCACACGCCCGCACGCTGTGTGTGTGTGTGTGTGTGTGTGTGTGCGTTACCATGACGACAGGTCTCTGGTGATGAAGGAGGCTTGTCGGGCCATGGCGGTCATCTGCTGCAGGTCGTCCTCCTCCATCATGTCCACCGGCAGAGTCTCCAGGAACTCCTCCTCCTCCTCCTCCTCCTCTGTTGGACAGAACGCCGTTCAGGTCTCCAAACCGCCCACTTCTCCCACTAAGTTTAACTTTTTTTAAGTTCCCGGATGCATACTAGATTCTCTGAAATGTTGGGTATGCATCATGAGGTTACTACTCATACTCAAACTACCCAAGATGCAACGTAACGTGACGTCGCCGATCGTCATTTCCTGTCAAAACGGCAGTTTCAAGCTAGCTACAACGAGGGTAGGTTCACTTCCTGTTTTCAAAACAAAAGCACCAATTGTATGGTAATGGCTTTCCCTATGATAAAAGGCAACGGGTATTTTATTTTGTGAAAATAACAGGAAGTGCGTTAGCTCACTGCGGCTAGCTTTAGTAGCGCTGAATTCGTGGGAACAAAATTGTAAACAGCCGGTATTTTGTCAGGTTTTCAACACGTTGGGGATCTAAACGACTACTTTCTCTCCTGAAAATGTTTCAAATGTTGCTAAAGTTTACAGAGTTTAGAGCTTAAGAGAAATCAGCTTCAGGCCGGCTGATTTCAGCTCGGGCAGGAGCGAAATGCATTGTGGGTAAACGCTCTGCATACTGTCTGATCGATGAGTATGTAGTATGCAGTACATGAAACAAGCTTTTTTTCATTTGAAGAGGTTTTTAAGCTAATTTCAAGATCACTTTTATCTCAAAAGTCCTAAATATCACATTTTATTTCAAGAAATCTGGACAAGCCAATTTTCACTGGTTCCATTGGCAGATTTTTTTGCTTATTTCAAGCAAAAACGTCTTTTATTTGTTGTTTTTTTTACTTATTTTTGGAGGGGCATTTTTTCCAGTGCAAACACTGTTGTGTGCAACATATCTATATACTTGAATCTACGAACACCTTATTTATCTATTTCCACTAACACCATATTTCATCTATTTTAAATGAGGTGGAAAATGAGATGCATTTTGGGTTTTACGGTCCTTTTTACCATGTATTTAGACTTTAGCTCTTCCTTAAATTGACCTTGGAATGTCACGATTTGTTTTCTATGAGTGCAGACTTACATAAAAGTGTTTTATTTAGCCCAATATGTGTTGGAAGCTCACCAACTTTATGTGTGAGTGGGGTTGTTGTCTACTGAGGACCGTTTATGTTGGATTAGCTATTATGGAGATGTTCTTTGGACTGTTGCTTTTTATTACTTATGGTGTGTCTTGTATGCGGGCCGGCACCTTTTTGGTGTATGACACCGTTTAATAAAACAAACAAAACAAACAATTTTATTACCGTAACAAAAAAACTGTGCATCTTACACCCTTCCCTTTTTTTACATTACTTATATATTTTTAATATTCGCACTCTCTTTGCACTGTTTTTGGTGGCTTTAAATTTCGTTGTACCATGTATGATGACAATAAAGGCATTCTGATTTTAATTCTGATTCTGATTCTGATTCTGAATCTGATTCTGAATCTGATTCTGATTCTGATTCTGATTCTGATTCTGATTCTGAATCTGATTCTGATTCTGATTCTGAATCTGAATCTAATTCTGATTCTAAATCTTACTGGCGACTGGTTGATCATGTGACCGGGGGGTCTCTCACCTGGCCTCTTCCTGTAGGTCTCCAGGGGGCGGGGCTCCTGCAGGGCGGCGCCCTTCACCGCCTGGCGCAGCCTCTTGTGCTCCTTGCGCTGCTTTTTGGCGGCGTTCTGCTGAGTCGCCTGACGGTTCTTCAGCTTGTTCTCCAGCTTCACGCCGCTCGTCTTCAGCAGGCGGCGGAACGTCGGACGCCGTTTCTTGGAGCGAGGCTGCAGGGAGGAAACAGGAAACAGTAACCGACGTGTTTCTGATCAGCAAAGGAGCTGAGAACTGATCTGTCCGGGATTAAACTCTTTGTTCTCATGGTGTTCGGACTCTGTTTGGTTCTCAAAGTAAAACTGATGGAGAGAAACTGGACTTCAGTTCAACAATCCAACACAAACATGACTGATTATCCAACAGTCAGCTAACAGACCAGGTCTCCTTTAAATTCAGAGAATTCTCCATGGATAGATAGATAGATAGATAGATAGATAGATAGATAGATAGATAGATAGATAGATAGATGGATAGATAGATAGATAGATAAGTACTTTATTCATCCCAATTTGGGAAATTATTGTGTTGCAGCAGCGTACAGTATAAAAGAAATGTAAACAATTACAAGGAAAAACAAGCAAATAGAATAGAATAAAAATAGAGAATAAACATGATGTTTATATATAATGATTGTAAATTTATAAAAAAAAAATTTTGAGCTACTTGACTAATTTGAATTTCCCCCATTGGGGGATGAATAAAGTATTTTTCTATTCCATTTCTATTATATTCTATCAGCTATAAACAAATCTACAGAATAGAAGATGGAGTCTGGTACAGAACAACAAACATGGAGCCCAGACTCTCTTAATCTAACTGTGACTTCATGCATCTATTTATTCACCTACTAACACGTTTAAAGCAAACGTGAAGTTTAATTTCACACTTTTCTCTATGGAGTCTGGTTCAGGTTCAGGGCTGTACAGAAGTAGGACTGAGATGTGAGATGTGAGACCATCAGGCAGACAGACCAGACTCCATTATGAAAAACCTACATTTAACCGTAACTTTCTTTATATCTTAAATTCACTATTTTCTCTATGGAGTCTGGTGGCAGAGCAGAGAAGCGTCTGCTCTGCCTGCAGCTCGTCCACAGAGCATGAGGACCGGACCAGACTGCCTTCTAAAAAACGGTGATTTAACGGTTCCACTCACCGGACCCATGGTGGCAGGAAGAAGCCGATATTCAAGCACTCTCCCTGGGTGTTGTGATGAAGAGTGTCCGTGTGTTTTGGCAGAAAGACGAAGACTGCACGCGTGTTGACCAACTGGGTGATCCACCGAGACCCGGAAACACTCGATCCGAGTCCGACTGTGTGGAAACAACAGCGCCCCCCAGCGGCGGGAGGACAGCAGGGACCCGGAGTCTGAGGCCAGGAGACGGAACAAGCAGGGGCGGAGCAGTGATTTTAAATGTTCCAGGGGGGCACATGAGCGCCACATCAAGCCCAGAGACACCACGCTGAAGTTGGAATCCGATTCGCGAATTAAATGGATGGGCATAAAAGGGCCATTTCACTGCATTTTTGCATTTGGATCGCCCTAAACTAGATCCTGTATGGAAACTACAATAGTTAGACTGCTCAAATCTGGATGGAATTATTCTAAAGAGGCTGTAGATTAATTAAAACCTTGTTTGGGATTTGTGAAACCTTTCTCTGATTTGGGAAAATGCAGAACAGGGCCATTTCACTGCATTCTGATCGCCCTAAACTAGGTCCTGTATGGAAACTACAATAGTTACCCTGCTCAAATCTGAATGGAATTATTCTAAAGAGGGTACAGAGTCTTTAAAACACATTTTATGATTTGTTAAAACTTTATTTGGTCATTGAAAATTCAAAAAGGTGAAATCATCTTGCTGTAAAAGTGCGACGCCTCTGGGAACAAGGCTCAGTTTAACCCGCAGAGAGCAGAAATAATGACTTTATTTCAGGTAAAATCACGGTTCTGATCATTTAGACTCTAAGTTTCAGGTTCTGATCTCAGTTGGTTCTTTCTGTCCGGGTTCTCCAGCTCCCCCCCACAGTCCAGAAACAGGTTAGGTTAACTGGTGATTCTGAACTGAGTGGAGGACATCGTGTGGCCCTGCGATGGACTGGTTACCTGTGCAGGTGTACCTGGTACCTCAGATGGGTCCTCAGAACCGTTGTATTACCTGTCAGGCTGTTTATGGATGTTTTACCTCTGATCAGCACCTCTGTGCTCACTCAGAGGAATCTAACTCTGTCTGCTGGTCCAACAGGATCCTCAGTTAGCTGAAGCTGGGTCAGGACTCTGGGTCAGGACTCTGGGTCAGGACTCTGGGTCAGGACTCTGGGTCAGGACTCTGGGTCAGGACTCTGGGTGGAAAGGGTCAGCAGCTTCAAGTTCCTCGGTGTGAACGTCTCCGAGGACTTCAAGTGGTCACGCCAAACCGACATGATGACCAGCGGCTCGCTCGCCAGCGGCTCTTCTTCCTTCGGAGGCTGAAGAAATTTGGTATGAACTCAACCATCCTTTCCAACTTCTACAGGATGATCGGTATCACGGTTTGGTACGGGAACTGTTCTGCCCACAGGAAATCCCTACAGAGTGGTGGAGACGGCTGAGTGCATCAGACTGCCTACCGTTCAGGACATCTTCCAGGTTCAGGAGGTCCTTTGTCCCCACAGCCAGAAGGCTTTTTAACAGTGACTGCTGAGTTCTTCTCAAATGGATTGATTTTAAATAGTTTACTTTGTTTATTTTTATTTTATTTTATTATTTTAATACATTATTTATTTATTTATATTTTTATTATTTATTTATTTGTTTATTTAGTAATTTATTGTTCTTATTAGTTGGTAGTAGTATTTTTTTTCCTAGAATTGGAATTATTGTTGTTGTTAATACAATAATTGTAAATATTTAAAAAAATGTTGAGTTACTTGACTAATTTGAATAAAGTATTTTTCTCTTCTATCTTCCACCGCCGGTGTCTGAGGAGGACGCACATCCTCAGGGACCACAGCCATCCAGACGGTCCTCGCTGTTACCGCCGGGCAGACAACAAATAGACTTGTATTTGTATTGTATTTCCAAACTGCAATTGCACATTTATAGTTTTATTCAATATTAATAAAACAATAGAACAGAAAGTGTCACCTGTGTGACTTAAATGAGGTGGAAAATGAGATGCATTTTGGGTTTTACGGTCCTTTTTACCATGTATTTAGACTTAAGCTCTTCCTTAAATCGACCTTGGAATGTCACGATTTGTTTTCTATGAGTGCAGACTTACATAAAAGTGTTTTATTTAGTCCAATATGTGTTGGAAGCTCACCAACTTTATGTCTGAGTGGGGTTGTTGTCTACTGAGGACCGTACATGTTGGATTAGCCATGATGGAGATGTTCTTTGGACTGTTGCTTTTCATTACTTATGGTGTGTCCTGTATGCGGGCCGGGCACCTTTTTGGTGTATGACACCGTTTACACAAAATAAACAAACAAACGATATTAATGTCGCTCTTTTCTTTAAACTATTTTCGTTGTTTCTTATTGACTGCATTGTTGACCCTGTGTTTTCATTAATATGACAAATTAAACTTGAAACTTGAAACTTGATTGATGCTTTAATTCCAAAGATTCTGTTGGGTTACATGATAGATGAGAGAACAGACACAGATGGACCTCTGACGATGTTCTGTTAGTTTGTCCCGCAGAGTTACTGAACAGGACGGATCTTCATGCTGATGGCCTTCAGGGAATAGTCATTCCCCTTCCAGTGTTCCCACTCCACTCCAACAGCATGGATGGTAGCATCAGCCCCCCAGCGGTAAACTCCGTTGGGGTTTGAATCGAGACAGTGCCCATACCACCATGCCCCCAGGAATGATTTGGCACAGTTTCCAGGCCAGGCGTCCTGGTCTTTGTCGAAGGTGGAGAATTTCCTTCCGTTGTGATGAAGCAGACTATCTCCTGCAGAAACAGGAAATATAAGAAGGGAATGTTTCAGTTTCTCCTGCAGAAACAGGAAATATAAGAAGGGAATGTTTCAGTTTCTCCTGCAGAAACAGCAAATATAAGAAGGGAATGTTTCAGTTTCTCCTGCAGAAACAGCAAATATAAGAAGGGAATGTTTGAGTGGAGAAGATGCAGAGCAGAAAGAACTATGGCTCTGTTCCAAACCGCCTACTTCTCCTACTAAGTTTAACTTTTTTTAAGTCCCCAGATGCATCCTAGATTCTCCTAAATGTTGGGTATGCATCATGAGGTTACTACTCATACTCAAACTACCCAAGATGCAACGTAACGTGACGTCGCCGATCGTCATTTCCTGTCAAAACGGCAGTTTCAAGCTAGCTACAACGAGGGTAGGTTCACTTCCTGTTTTCAAAACAAAAGCACCAATTGTATGGTAATGGCTTTCCCTATGATAAAAGGCAACGGGTATTTTATTTTGTGAAAATAACCGGAAGTGCGTTGCTCACTGCGGCTAGCTTTAGTAGCGCCGAATTCGTGGGAACAAAATTGTAAACAGCCGGTATTTTGTCAGGTTTTCAACACGTTGGGGATCTAAACGACTACTTTCTCACCTGAAAATGTTTCAAATGTTGCTAAAGTTTACAGAGTTTAGAGCTTAAGAGAAATCAGCTTCAGGCCGGCTGATTTAGGCTCAGGCAGTTTGTTTCTAACTGTGCTGTCATGACCTTTAACCTTTAACATGCTAACTGAGGCCTGCAGAGTCTGAGATGTAACTCCTGGGTTTCTGACCTTGGGGTGACCTTTAACCTTTAACATGCTAACTGAGGCCTGGAGGCCTCAGGAAGGGGGAAGGGTTCACTTAGTTTCTAACTCACTTCTGTGTTCTGTCTCAGTTTTTGTTCAGTAAATAATGAGACGGTGTAAGGTTGTAAGGTTGGATTCACTGAGTTTAACCTGCTGAGGAACAGCTGAGTTTATTATGTCCAGATAAGTAAACCAGTAGAGTTTTCACAACTGTATTAACTCATTAACTTTGTATGTATCTCTTTTTGTTTGTAGTTTATTTTGTCTGTACAAATCCCTGAGTTTCTGATCTGTTACCCACCTGCTCCTCCATCAGTGAATCCAGACACCTGCAGTCTGTATCCGTCAGATTCTGAGTCGATGGAAAACGAGGAGTAACGAGCAAACGCCTTGTTTCCCTCGAAGTCCTCCATGTCCACCAGCAGCTCGTACTTTTTCCTCTGAGTGAGGTGGAAGAGACTCTCCAGACCTGAAAACATACAGAAACTGAGAGCTCAGAGCTCTCTGCTTCCTCATCCTGCAATCATCATCATCATCATTATCTTTATGTGAAAAGATGAACTGAAAGGAGTCTCCTGCTGGTCTCCTGGTCAGCACAGCTCCAACATATTTCAGACATTTGACAAATACAAAATAATTATACAAAGTTAGCATCAGATTAAATATGAATCCGTCATGAAATCAAAAGGTAAATATTTCAAGTGATGATATGAGAAGACAGAAAGAAAAGAAAATCTAAATTCAAACATTTTGATCTTGATTATTGGTGTAAGAAATTATTAGCAGTGGTCCCAGGACCAAGCCCTGTGGAACACCTTCAGTCACATCAATAAGCTCAGAAATGGAACCTTTTCCTGCTCAGGTCTGCCAGGCAGGTTGTTTTTAAACCAGTACCACCCTCTTAGGACATCACCTGCTTCGTCCTAGTTCCTTACGCACTTATTTGTTTCCTAAATTGTCTTTGTTTCCTAAATTGTTTTTGTTTTCTAAATTCTTTGTTTCCTAAATTGTCATTGTTTCCTAAATTGTCTTTGTTTCCTAAATTGTTTTTGTTTCCTAAATTGTCTTTGTTTCCTAAACTGTCTTTGTTTCCTAAATTGTCTGTTTCCTAAATTGTTTTTGTTTCCTAAATTGTCTTTGTTTCCTAAATTGTCTTTGTTTCCTAAACTGTCTTTGTTTTCCTAAATTGTCTTTGTTTCCTAAATTGTCTTTGTTTTCCTAAATTGTCTTTGTTTCCTAAATTGTCTTTGTTTTCCTAAATTGTCTTTGTTTTCCTAAATTGTCTTTGTTTCCTAAATTGTCTTTGTTTCCTAAATTGTCTTTGTTTCCTAAACTGTCTTTGTTTCCTAAATTGTCTTTGTTTCCTAAATTGTCTTTGTTTTCCTAAATTGTCTTTGTTTTTTAAACTGTCTTTGTTTCCTAAATTGTCTTTGTTTCCTAAATTGTCTTTGTTTTCCTAAATTGTCTTTGTTTTTTAAATTGTCTTTGTTTCCTAAATTGTCTTTGTTTTCCTAAACTGTCTTTGTTTCCTAAACTGTCTTTGTTTCCTAAACTGTTTTTGTTTTCTGAATTGTCTTTGTTTCCTAAATTGTCGTTGTTTCCTAAATTGCCTTTGTTTCCTAAATTGTCTTTGGTTCCTAAACTGTCTTTGTTTCCTAAATTGTCTTTGTTTCCTAAACTGTCTTTGTTTCCTAAATTGTCTTTGTTTTCTGAATTGTCTTTGTTTCCTAAATTGTCTTTGTTTCCTAAACTGTCTTTGTTTTCCTAAATTGTCTTTGTTTCCTAAATTGTCTTTGTTTTCCTAAATTGTCTTTGTTTTTTAAATTGTCTTTGATTCCTAAATTGTCTTTGTTTCCTAAATTGTCTTTGTTTTCCTAAATTGTCTTTGTTTTTTAAATTGTCTTTGTTTCCTAAATTGTCTTTGTTTTCCTAAATTGTCTTTGTTTCCTAAATTGTCGTTGTTTCCTAAATTGTCTTTGTTTCCTAAATTGTCTTTGTTTCCTAAACTGTCTTTGTTTTCCTAAATTGTCTTTGTTTCCTAAATTGTCTTTGTTTTCCTAAATTGTCTTTGTTTTTTAAATTGTCTTTGATTCCTAAATTGTCTTTGTTTCCTAAATTGTCTTTGTTTTCCTAAATTGTCTTTGTTTTTTAAATTGTCTTTGT
Organism: Odontesthes bonariensis; assembly: GCF_027942865.1. Lineage (NCBI taxonomy): Eukaryota > Metazoa > Chordata > Actinopteri > Atheriniformes > Atherinopsidae > Odontesthes > Odontesthes bonariensis. Next base: position 514,526 of record NC_134528.1, on the reverse strand, counting down.
TTCCTAAATTGTCTTTGTTTCCTAAATTGTCTTTGTTTCCTAAATTGTCGTTGTTTCCTAAATTGTCTTTGTTTCCTAAATTGTCTTTGTTTCCTAAACTGTCTTTGTTTCTTAAACTGTTTTTGTTTCCTAAATTGTCTTTGTTTCCTAAATTGTCGTTGTTTCCTAAATTGTCTTTGTTTCCTAAATTGTCTTTGTTTCCTAAATTGTCTTTGGTTCCTAAATTGTCTTTGGTTCCTAAATTGTCATTGTTTCCTAAACTGTCTTTGTTTCCTAAATTGTCTTTGTTTTCTGAATTGTCTTTGTTTCCTAAATTGTCTTTGTTTCCTAAACTGTCTTTGTTTCCTAAACTGTCTTTGTTTCCTAAATTGTTTTTGTTTTCTAAATTCTTTGTTTCCTAAATTGTCTTTGTTTCCTAAATTGTCTTTGGTTCCTAAATTGTCATTGTTTCCTAAACTGTCTTTGTTTCCTAAATTGTCTTTGTTTTCTGAATTGTCTTTGTTTCCTAAATTGTCTTTGTTTCCTAAACTGTCTGTTTCCTAAATTGTCTTTGTTTTCCTAAATTGTCTTTGTTTTTTAAACCGTCTTTGTTTCCTAAATTGTCTTTGGTTCCTAAATTGTCTCTGTTTCCTAAACTGTCTTTGTTTCCTAAACTGTCTTTGTTTCCTAAATTGTTTTTGTTTTCTAAATTCTTTGTTTCCTAAATTGTCTTTGGTTCCTAAATTGTCATTGTTTCCTAAACTGTCTTTGTTTCCTAAATTGTTTTTGTTTTCTAAATTCTTTGTTTCCTAAACTGTATTTGTTTCCTAAACTGTCTTTGTTTCCTAAACTGTCTTTGTTTCCTAAATTGTTTTTGTTTTATAAATTCTTTGTTTCCTAAATTGTCTTTGTTTCCTAAATTGTCTTTGTTTCCTAAATTGTCTTTGTTTCCTAAATTGTCTTTGGTTCCTAAATTGTCTTTGTTTCCTAAATTGTCTTTGTTTCCTAAACTGTCTGTTTCCTAAATTGTCTTTGTTTTTTAAACTGTCTTTGTTTCATAAATTGTCTTTGTTTCCTAAACTGTATTTGTTTCCTGAATTGTCTTTGTTTCCTAAATTGTCTGTTTCCTAAATTGTCTTTGTTTTTTAAACTGTCTTTGTTTCATAAATTGTCTTTGTTTCCTAAACTGTCTTTGTTTCCTGAATTGTCTTTGTTTCCTAAATTGTCTTTGTTTCCTAAACTGTCTGTTTCCTAAATTGTCTTTGTTTTTTAAACTGTCTTTGTTTCATAAATTGTCTTTGTTTCCTAAACTGTCTTTGTTTCCTGAATTGTCTTTGTTTCCTAAATTGTCTTTGTTTCCTAAACTGTCTGTTTCCTAAATTGTCTTTGTTTTTTAAACTGTCTTTGTTTCATAAATTGTCTTTGTTTCCTAAACTGTATTTGTTTCCTAAACTGTCTTTGTTTTCTAAATTGTCTTTGTTTCCTAAATTGTCTTTGTTTCCTAAATTGTCTTTGTTTTCCTAAATTGTCTTTGTTTCCTAAATTGTCTTTGTTTTCCTAAATTGTCTTTGTTTTTTAAAGTCTTTCTTTCCTAAATTGTCTTTGTTTCCTAAATTGTCTTTGTTTCCTAAACTGTCTTTGTTTCCTAAACTGTCTTTGTTTCCTAAACTGTCTTTGTTTCCTAAATTGTCTTTGTTTCCTAAATTGTCTTTGTTTCCTAAATTGTCTTTGTTTCCTAAACTGTCTTTGTTTCCTAAATTGTCTTTGTTTCCTAAATTGTCTTTGGTTCCTAAATTGTCATTGTTTCCTAAACTGTCTTTGTTTCCTAAATTGTCTTTGTTTTCTGAATTGTCTTTGTTTCCTAAATTGTCTTTGTTTCCTAAACTGTCTGTTTCCTAAATTGTCTTTGTTTTCCTAAATTGTCTTTGTTTCCTAAATTGTCTTTGTTTTTTAAACTGTCTTTGTTTCCTAAATTGTCTTTGTTTCCTAAACTGTATTTGTTTCCTAAACTGTCTTTGTTTTCTAAATTGTCTTCGTTTCCTAAATTGTCTTTGTTTTCCTAAATTGTCTTTGTTTCCTAAATTGTCTTTGTTTTCCTAAATTGTCTTTGTTTCCTAAATTGTCTTTGTTTCCTAAATTGTCTTTGTTTCCTAAATTGTCTTTGTTTCCTAAACTGTCTTTGTTTCCTAAATTGTCTTTGTTTCCTAAATTGTCTTTGTTTTCCTAAATTGTCTTTGTTTTTTAAATTGTCTTTGTTTCCTAAATTGTCTTTGTTTTCCTAAACTGTCTTTGTTTCCTAAACTGTCTTTGTTTCCTAAACTGTTTTTGTTTTCTGAATTGTCTTTGTTTCCTAAATTGTCGTTGTTTCCTAAATTGCCTTTGTTTCCTAAATTGTCTTTGGTTCCTAAACTGTCTTTGTTTCCTAAATTGTCTTTGTTTCCTAAACTGTCTTTGTTTCCTAAATTGTCTTTGTTTTCTGAATTGTCTTTGTTTCCTAAATTGTCTTTGTTTCCTAAACTGTCTTTGTTTTCCTAAATTGTCTTTGTTTCCTAAATTGTCTTTGTTTTCCTAAATTGTCTTTGTTTTTTAAATTGTCTTTGATTCCTAAATTGTCTTTGTTTCCTAAATTGTCTTTGTTTTCCTAAATTGTCTTTGTTTTTTAAATTGTCTTTGTTTCCTAAATTGTCTTTGTTTTCCTAAATTGTCTTTGTTTCCTAAATTGTCGTTGTTTCCTAAATTGTCTTTGTTTCCTAAATTGTCTTTGTTTCCTAAACTGTCTTTGTTTTCCTAAATTGTCTTTGTTTCCTAAATTGTCTTTGTTTTCCTAAATTGTCTTTGTTTTTTAAATTGTCTTTGATTCCTAAATTGTCTTTGTTTCCTAAATTGTCTTTGTTTTCCTAAATTGTCTTTGTTTTTTAAATTGTCTTTGTTTCCTAAATTGTCTTTGTTTCCTAAATTGTCTTTGTTTCCTAAATTGTCGTTGTTTCCTAAATTGTCTTTGTTTCCTAAATTGTCTTTGTTTCCTAAACTGTCTTTGTTTCTTAAACTGTTTTTGTTTCCTAAATTGTCTTTGTTTCCTAAATTGTCGTTGTTTCCTAAATTGTCTTTGTTTCCTAAATTGTCTTTGTTTCCTAAATTGTCTTTGGTTCCTAAATTGTCTTTGGTTCCTAAATTGTCATTGTTTCCTAAACTGTCTTTGTTTCCTAAATTGTCTTTGTTTTCTGAATTGTCTTTGTTTCCTAAATTGTCTTTGTTTCCTAAACTGTCTTTGTTTCCTAAACTGTCTTTGTTTCCTAAATTGTTTTTGTTTTCTAAATTCTTTGTTTCCTAAATTGTCTTTGTTTCCTAAATTGTCTTTGGTTCCTAAATTGTCATTGTTTCCTAAACTGTCTTTGTTTCCTAAATTGTCTTTGTTTTCTGAATTGTCTTTGTTTCCTAAATTGTCTTTGTTTCCTAAACTGTCTGTTTCCTAAATTGTCTTTGTTTTCCTAAATTGTCTTTGTTTTTTAAACCGTCTTTGTTTCCTAAATTGTCTTTGGTTCCTAAATTGTCTCTGTTTCCTAAACTGTCTTTGTTTCCTAAACTGTCTTTGTTTCCTAAATTGTTTTTGTTTTCTAAATTCTTTGTTTCCTAAATTGTCTTTGGTTCCTAAATTGTCATTGTTTCCTAAACTGTCTTTGTTTCCTAAATTGTTTTTGTTTTCTAAATTCTTTGTTTCCTAAACTGTATTTGTTTCCTAAACTGTCTTTGTTTCCTAAACTGTCTTTGTTTCCTAAATTGTTTTTGTTTTATAAATTCTTTGTTTCCTAAATTGTCTTTGTTTCCTAAATTGTCTTTGTTTCCTAAATTGTCTTTGTTTCCTAAATTGTCTTTGGTTCCTAAATTGTCTTTGTTTCCTAAATTGTCTTTGTTTCCTAAACTGTCTGTTTCCTAAATTGTCTTTGTTTTTTAAACTGTCTTTGTTTCATAAATTGTCTTTGTTTCCTAAACTGTATTTGTTTCCTGAATTGTCTTTGTTTCCTAAATTGTCTGTTTCCTAAATTGTCTTTGTTTTTTAAACTGTCTTTGTTTCATAAATTGTCTTTGTTTCCTAAACTGTCTTTGTTTCCTGAATTGTCTTTGTTTCCTAAATTGTCTTTGTTTCCTAAACTGTCTGTTTCCTAAATTGTCTTTGTTTTTTAAACTGTCTTTGTTTCATAAATTGTCTTTGTTTCCTAAACTGTCTTTGTTTCCTGAATTGTCTTTGTTTCCTAAATTGTCTTTGTTTCCTAAACTGTCTGTTTCCTAAATTGTCTTTGTTTTTTAAACTGTCTTTGTTTCATAAATTGTCTTTGTTTCCTAAACTGTATTTGTTTCCTAAACTGTCTTTGTTTTCTAAATTGTCTTTGTTTCCTAAATTGTCTTTGTTTCCTAAATTGTCTTTGTTTTCCTAAATTGTCTTTGTTTCCTAAATTGTCTTTGTTTTCCTAAATTGTCTTTGTTTTTTAAAGTCTTTCTTTCCTAAATTGTCTTTGTTTCCTAAATTGTCTTTGTTTCCTAAACTGTCTTTGTTTCCTAAACTGTCTTTGTTTCCTAAACTGTCTTTGTTTCCTAAATTGTCTTTGTTTCCTAAATTGTCTTTGTTTCCTAAATTGTCTTTGTTTCCTAAACTGTCTTTGTTTCCTAAATTGTCTTTGTTTCCTAAATTGTCTTTGGTTCCTAAATTGTCATTGTTTCCTAAACTGTCTTTGTTTCCTAAATTGTCTTTGTTTTCTGAATTGTCTTTGTTTCCTAAATTGTCTTTGTTTCCTAAACTGTCTGTTTCCTAAATTGTCTTTGTTTTCCTAAATTGTCTTTGTTTCCTAAATTGTCTTTGTTTTTTAAACTGTCTTTGTTTCCTAAATTGTCTTTGTTTCCTAAACTGTATTTGTTTCCTAAACTGTCTTTGTTTTCTAAATTGTCTTCGTTTCCTAAATTGTCTTTGTTTTCCTAAATTGTCTTTGTTTCCTAAATTGTCTTTGTTTTCCTAAATTGTCTTTGTTTCCTAAATTGTCTTTGTTTCCTAAATTGTCTTTGTTTCCTAAATTGTCTTTGTTTCCTAAACTGTCTTTGTTTCCTAAATTGTCTTTGTTTCCTAAACTGTCTTTGTTTCCTAAACTGTCTTTGTTTCCTAAATTGTTTTTGTTTTCTAAATTCTTTGTTTCCTAAATTGTCTTTGTTTCCTAAATTGTCTTTGGTTCCTAAATTGTCATTGTTTCCTAAACTGTCTTTGTTTCCTAAATTGTCTTTGTTTTCTGAATTGTCTTTGTTTCCTAAATTGTCTTTGTTTCCTAAACTGTCTGTTTCCTAAATTGTCTTTGTTTTCCTAAATTGTCTTTGTTTTTTAAACCGTCTTTGTTTCCTAAATTGTCTTTGGTTCCTAAATTGTCTCTGTTTCCTAAACTGTCTTTGTTTCCTAAATTGTTTTTGTTTTCTAAATTCTTTGTTTCCTAAATTGTCTTTGGTTCCTAAATTGTCATTGTTTCCTAAACTGTCTTTGTTTCCTAAATTGTTTTTGTTTTCTAAATTCTTTGTTTCCTAAACTGTATTTGTTTCCTAAACTGTCTTTGTTTCCTAAACTGTCTTTGTTTCCTAAATTGTTTTTGTTTTATAAATTCTTTGTTTCCTAAATTGTCTTTGTTTCCTAAATTGTCTTTGTTTCCTAAATTGTCTTTGTTTCCTAAATTGTCTGTTTCCTAAATTGTCTTTGGTTCCTAAATTGTCTTTGTTTCCTGAATTGTCTTTGTTTCCTAAATTGTCTTTGTTTCCTAAACTGTCTGTTTCCTAAATTGTCTTTGTTTTTTAAACTGTCTTTGTTTCATAAATTGTCTTTGTTTCCTAAACTGTATTTGTTTCCTAAACTGTCTTTGTTTTCTAAATTGTCTTTGTTTCCTAAATTGTCTTTGTTTCCTAAATTGTCTTTGTTTTCCTAAATTGTCTTTGTTTCCTAAATTGTCTTTGTTTTCCTAAATTGTCTTTGTTTTTTAAAGTCTTTCTTTCCTAAATTGTCTTTGTTTCCTAAATTGTCTTTGTTTCCTAAACTGTCTTTGTTTCCTAAACTGTCTTTGTTTCCTAAACTGTCTTTGTTTCCTAAATTGTCTTTGTTTCCTAAATTGTCTTTGTTTCCTAAATTGTCTTTGTTTCCTAAACTGTCTTTGTTTCCTAAATTGTCTTTGTTTCCTAAATTGTCTTTGGTTCCTAAATTGTCATTGTTTCCTAAACTGTCTTTGTTTCCTAAATTGTCTTTGTTTTCTGAATTGTCTTTGTTTCCTAAATTGTCTTTGTTTCCTAAACTGTCTTTGTTTCCTAAATTGTCTTTGTTTCCTAAATTGTCTTTGTTTCCTAAACTGTCTGTTTCCTAAATTGTCTTTGTTTTCCTAAATTGTCTTTGTTTCCTAAATTGTCTTTGTTTTTTAAACTGTCTTTGTTTCCTAAATTGTCTTTGTTTCCTAAACTGTATTTGTTTCCTAAACTGTCTTTGTTTTCTAAATTGTCTTTGTTTCCTAAATTGTCTTTGTTTTCCTAAATTGTCTTTGTTTCCTAAATTGTCTTTGTTTCCTAAATTGTCTTTGTTTTCCTAAATTGTCTTTGTTTCCTAAATTGTCTTTGTTTCCTAAATTGTCTTTGTTTCCTAAATTGTCTTTGTTTTCCTAAATTGTCTTTGTTTTTTTAAACTGTCTTTGTTTCCTAAATTGTCTTTGTTTCCTAAATTGTCTTTGTCTTTTAAACTGTCTTTGTTTCCCAAATTGTCTTTGTTTCCTAAACTGTCTTTGTTTCCTAAATTGTCTTTGTTTCCTAAACTGTCTTTGTTTCCTAAACTGTCTTTGTTTCCTAAACTGTCTTTGTTTCCTAAATTGTTTTTGTTTTCTAAATTCTTTGTTTCCTAAATTGTCTTTGTTTCCTAAATTGTCTTTGGTTCCTAAATTGTCATTGTTTCCTAAACTGTCTTTGTTTCCTAAATTGTCTTTGTTTTCTGAATTGTCTTTGTTTCCTAAATTGTCTTTGTTTCCTAAACTGTCTGTTTCCTAAATTGTCTTTGTTTTCCTAAATTGTCTTTGTTTTTTAAACCGTCTTTGTTTCCTAAATTGTCTTTGGTTCCTAAATTGTCTCTGTTTCCTAAACTGTCTTTGTTTCCTAAATTGTTTTTGTTTTCTAAATTCTTTGTTTCCTAAATTGTCTTTGGTTCCTAAATTGTCATTGTTTCCTAAACTGTCTTTGTTTCCTAAATTGTTTTTGTTTTCTAAATTCTTTGTTTCCTAAACTGTATTTGTTTCCTAAACTGTCTTTGTTTCCTAAACTGTCTTTGTTTCCTAAATTGTTTTTGTTTTATAAATTCTTTGTTTCCTAAATTGTCTTTGTTTCCTAAATTGTCTTTGTCTTTTAAACTGTCTTTGTTTCCCAAATTGTCTTTGTTTCCTAAACTGTCTTTGTTTCCTAAATTGTCTTTGTTTCCTAAACTGTCTTTGTTTCCTAAACTGTCTTTGTTTCCTAAACTGTCTTTGTTTCCTAAATTGTTTTTGTTTTCTAAATTCTTTGTTTCCTAAACTGTATTTGTTTCCTAAACTGTCTTTGTTTCCTAAACTGTCTTTGTTTCCTAAATTGTTTTTGTTTTATAAATTCTTTGTTTCCTAAATTGTCTTTGTTTCCTAAATTGTCTTTGTTTCCTAAACTGTCTGTTTCCTAAATTGTCTTTGGTTCCTAAATTGTCTTTGTTTCCTAAATTGTCTTTGTTTCCTAAACTGTCTGTTTCCTAAATTGTCTTTGTTTTTTAAACTGTCTTTGTTTCATAAATTGTCTTTGTTTCCTAAACTGTATTTGTTTCCTGAATTGTCTTTGTTTCCTAAATTGTCTGTTTCCTAAATTGTCTTTGTTTTTTAAACTGTCTTTGTTTCATAAATTGTCTTTGTTTCCTAAACTGTCTTTGTTTCCTGAATTGTCTTTGTTTCCTAAATTGTCTTTGTTTCCTAAACTGTCTGTTTCCTAAATTGTCTTTGTTTTTTAAACTGTCTTTGTTTCATAAATTGTCTTTGTTTCCTAAACTGTCTTTGTTTCCTGAATTGTCTTTGTTTCCTAAATTGTCTTTGTTTCCTAAACTGTCTGTTTCCTAAATTGTCTTTGTTTTTTAAACTGTCTTTGTTTCATAAATTGTCTTTGTTTCCTAAACTGTATTTGTTTCCTAAACTGTCTTTGTTTTCTAAATTGTCTTTGTTTCCTAAATTGTCTTTGTTTCCTAAATTGTCTTTGTTTTCCTAAATTGTCTTTGTTTCCTAAATTGTCTTTGTTTTCCTAAATTGTCTTTGTTTTTTAAAGTCTTTCTTTCCTAAATTGTCTTTGTTTCCTAAATTGTCTTTGTTTCCTAAACTGTCTTTGTTTCCTAAACTGTCTTTGTTTCCTAAACTGTCTTTGTTTCCTAAATTGTCTTTGTTTCCTAAATTGTCTTTGTTTCCTAAATTGTCTTTGTTTCCTAAACTGTCTTTGTTTCCTAAATTGTCTTTGTTTCCTAAATTGTCTTTGGTTCCTAAATTGTCATTGTTTCCTAAACTGTCTTTGTTTCCTAAATTGTCTTTGTTTTCTGAATTGTCTTTGTTTCCTAAATTGTCTTTGTTTCCTAAACTGTCTTTGTTTCCTAAACTGTCTTTGTTTCCTAAACTGTCTTTGTTTCCTAAATTGTCTTTGTTTCCTAAATTGTCTTTGTTTCCTAAATTGTCTTTGTTTCCTAAACTGTCTTTGTTTCCTAAATTGTCTTTGTTTCCTAAATTGTCTTTGGTTCCTAAATTGTCATTGTTTCCTAAACTGTCTTTGTTTCCTAAATTGTCTTTGTTTTCTGAATTGTCTTTGTTTCCTAAATTGTCTTTGTTTCCTAAACTGTCTGTTTCCTAAATTGTCTTTGTTTTCCTAAATTGTCTTTGTTTCCTAAATTGTCTTTGTTTTTTAAACTGTCTTTGTTTCCTAAATTGTCTTTGTTTCCTAAACTGTATTTGTTTCCTAAACTGTCTTTGTTTTCTAAATTGTCTTCGTTTCCTAAATTGTCTTTGTTTTCCTAAATTGTCTTTGTTTCCTAAATTGTCTTTGTTTTCCTAAATTGTCTTTGTTTCCTAAATTGTCTTTGTTTCCTAAATTGTCTTTGTTTCCTAAATTGTCTTTGTTTCCTAAACTGTCTTTGTTTCCTAAATTGTCTTTGTTTCCTAAACTGTCTTTGTTTCCTAAACTGTCTTTGTTTCCTAAACTGTCTTTGTTTCCTAAATTGTTTTTGTTTTCTAAATTCTTTGTTTCCTAAATTGTCTTTGTTTCCTAAATTGTCTTTGGTTCCTAAATTGTCATTGTTTCCTAAACTGTCTTTGTTTCCTAAATTGTCTTTGTTTTCTGAATTGTCTTTGTTTCCTAAATTGTCTTTGTTTCCTAAACTGTCTGTTTCCTAAATTGTCTTTGTTTTCCTAAATTGTCTTTGTTTTTTAAACCGTCTTTGTTTCCTAAATTGTCTTTGGTTCCTAAATTGTCTCTGTTTCCTAAACTGTCTTTGTTTCCTAAATTGTTTTTGTTTTCTAAATTCTTTGTTTCCTAAATTGTCTTTGGTTCCTAAATTGTCATTGTTTCCTAAACTGTCTTTGTTTCCTAAATTGTTTTTGTTTTCTAAATTCTTTGTTTCCTAAACTGTATTTGTTTCCTAAACTGTCTTTGTTTCCTAAACTGTCTTTGTTTCCTAAATTGTTTTTGTTTTATAAATTCTTTGTTTCCTAAATTGTCTTTGTTTCCTAAATTGTCTTTGTTTCCTAAATTGTCTTTGTTTCCTAAATTGTCTGTTTCCTAAATTGTCTTTGGTTCCTAAATTGTCTTTGTTTCCTGAATTGTCTTTGTTTCCTAAATTGTCTTTGTTTCCTAAACTGTCTGTTTCCTAAATTGTCTTTGTTTTTTAAACTGTCTTTGTTTCATAAATTGTCTTTGTTTCCTAAACTGTATTTGTTTCCTAAACTGTCTTTGTTTTCTAAATTGTCTTTGTTTCCTAAATTGTCTTTGTTTCCTAAATTGTCTTTGTTTTCCTAAATTGTCTTTGTTTCCTAAATTGTCTTTGTTTTCCTAAATTGTCTTTGTTTTTTAAAGTCTTTCTTTCCTAAATTGTCTTTGTTTCCTAAATTGTCTTTGTTTCCTAAACTGTCTTTGTTTCCTAAACTGTCTTTGTTTCCTAAACTGTCTTTGTTTCCTAAATTGTCTTTGTTTCCTAAATTGTCTTTGTTTCCTAAATTGTCTTTGTTTCCTAAACTGTCTTTGTTTCCTAAATTGTCTTTGTTTCCTAAATTGTCTTTGGTTCCTAAATTGTCATTGTTTCCTAAACTGTCTTTGTTTCCTAAATTGTCTTTGTTTTCTGAATTGTCTTTGTTTCCTAAATTGTCTTTGTTTCCTAAACTGTCTTTGTTTCCTAAATTGTCTTTGTTTCCTAAATTGTCTTTGTTTCCTAAACTGTCTGTTTCCTAAATTGTCTTTGTTTTCCTAAATTGTCTTTGTTTCCTAAATTGTCTTTGTTTTTTAAACTGTCTTTGTTTCCTAAATTGTCTTTGTTTCCTAAACTGTATTTGTTTCCTAAACTGTCTTTGTTTTCTAAATTGTCTTTGTTTCCTAAATTGTCTTTGTTTTCCTAAATTGTCTTTGTTTCCTAAATTGTCTTTGTTTCCTAAATTGTCTTTGTTTTCCTAAATTGTCTTTGTTTCCTAAATTGTCTTTGTTTCCTAAATTGTCTTTGTTTCCTAAATTGTCTTTGTTTTCCTAAATTGTCTTTGTTTTTTTAAACTGTCTTTGTTTCCTAAATTGTCTTTGTTTCCTAAATTGTCTTTGTCTTTTAAACTGTCTTTGTTTCCCAAATTGTCTTTGGTTCCTAAATTGTCTTTGGTTCCTAAACTGTCTTTGTTTCCTAAATTGTCTTTGTTTCCCAAATTGTCTTTGTTTCCTAAACTGTCTTTGTTTCCTAAATTGTTTTTGTTTTCTAAATTCTTTGTTTCCTAAATTGTCTTTGTTTCCTAAATTGTCTTTGTTTCCCAAATTGTCTTTGTTTCCTAAATTGTCTTTGTTTCCTAAATTGTCTTTGTTTTCCTAAATTGTCTTTGTTTCCTAAATTGTCTTTGTTTTCCTAAATTGTCTTTGTTTCCTGAATTGTCTTTGTTTCCCAAATTGTCTTTGGTTCCTAAATTGTCTTTGTTTCCTAAATTGTCTTTGTTTCCTAAATTGTCTTTGGTTCCTAAATTGTCTTTGTTTCCTAAACTGTCTTTGTTTCCTAAATTGTCTTTGTTTCCTAAATTGTCTTTGGTTCCTAAATTGTCATTGTTTCCTAAACTGTCTTTGTTTCCTAAATTGTCTTTGTTTCCTAAATTGTCTTTGGTTCCTAAATTGTCATTGTTTCCTAAACTGTCTTTGTTTCCTAAATTGTCTTTGTTTTCTGAATTGTCTTTGTTTCCTAAACTGTCTGTTTCCTAAATTGTCTTTGTTTTCCTAAATTGTCTTTGTTTCCCAAATTGTCTTTGTTTCCTAAATTGTCTTTGTTTCCTAAATTGTCTTTGTTTTCCTAAATTGTCTTTGTTTCCTAAATTGTCTTTGTTTTTTAAACTGTCTTTGTTTCCTGAATTGTCTTTGTTTCCCAAATTGTCTTTGGTTCCTAAATTGTCTTTGTTTCCTAAATTGTCTTTGTTTCCTAAATTGTCTTTGTTTTCCTAAATTGTCTTTGTTTCCTAAATTGTCTTTGTTTCCTAAATTGTCTTTGTTTTCCTAAATTGTCTTTGTTTCCTAAATTGTCTTTGTTTCCTAAATTGTCTTTGTTTCCTAAATTGTCTTTGTTTTCCTAAATTGTCTTTGTTTTTTTAAACTGTCTTTGTTTCCTAAATTGTCTTTGTTTCCTAAATTGTCTTTGTCTTTTAAACTGTCTTTGTTTCCCAAATTGTCTTTGTTTCCTAAACTGTCTTTGTTTCCTAAATTGTCTTTGTTTCCTAAACTGTCTTTGTTTCCTAAACTGTCTTTGTTTCCTAAACTGTCTTTGTTTCCTAAATTGTTTTTGTTTTCTAAATTCTTTGTTTCCTAAATTGTCTTTGTTTCCTAAATTGTCTTTGGTTCCTAAATTGTCATTGTTTCCTAAACTGTCTTTGTTTCCTAAATTGTCTTTGTTTTCTGAATTGTCTTTGTTTCCTAAATTGTCTTTGTTTCCTAAACTGTCTGTTTCCTAAATTGTCTTTGTTTTCCTAAATTGTCTTTGTTTTTTAAACCGTCTTTGTTTCCTAAATTGTCTTTGGTTCCTAAATTGTCTCTGTTTCCTAAACTGTCTTTGTTTCCTAAATTGTTTTTGTTTTCTAAATTCTTTGTTTCCTAAATTGTCTTTGGTTCCTAAATTGTCATTGTTTCCTAAACTGTCTTTGTTTCCTAAATTGTTTTTGTTTTCTAAATTCTTTGTTTCCTAAACTGTATTTGTTTCCTAAACTGTCTTTGTTTCCTAAACTGTCTTTGTTTCCTAAATTGTTTTTGTTTTATAAATTCTTTGTTTCCTAAATTGTCTTTGTTTCCTAAATTGTCTTTGTCTTTTAAACTGTCTTTGTTTCCCAAATTGTCTTTGTTTCCTAAACTGTCTTTGTTTCCTAAATTGTCTTTGTTTCCTAAACTGTCTTTGTTTCCTAAACTGTCTTTGTTTCCTAAACTGTCTTTGTTTCCTAAATTGTTTTTGTTTTCTAAATTCTTTGTTTCCTAAATTGTCTTTGTTTCCTAAATTGTCTTTGGTTCCTAAATTGTCATTGTTTCCTAAACTGTCTTTGTTTCCTAAATTGTCTTTGTTTTCTGAATTGTCTTTGTTTCCTAAATTGTCTTTGTTTCCTAAACTGTCTGTTTCCTAAATTGTCTTTGTTTTCCTAAATTGTCTTTGTTTTTTAAACCGTCTTTGTTTCCTAAATTGTCTTTGGTTCCTAAATTGTCTCTGTTTCCTAAACTGTCTTTGTTTCCTAAATTGTTTTTGTTTTCTAAATTCTTTGTTTCCTAAATTGTCTTTGGTTCCTAAATTGTCATTGTTTCCTAAACTGTCTTTGTTTCCTAAATTGTTTTTGTTTTCTAAATTCTTTGTTTCCTAAACTGTATTTGTTTCCTAAACTGTCTTTGTTTCCTAAACTGTCTTTGTTTCCTAAATTGTTTTTGTTTTATAAATTCTTTGTTTCCTAAATTGTCTTTGTTTCCTAAATTGTCTTTGTTTCCTAAATTGTCTTTGTTTCCTAAATTGTCTGTTTCCTAAATTGTCTTTGGTTCCTAAATTGTCATTGTTTCCTAAACTGTCTTTGTTTCCTGAATTGTCTTTGTTTCCTAAATTGTCTTTGTTTCCTAAACTGTCTGTTTCCTAAATTGTCTTTGTTTTTTAAACTGTCTTTGTTTCATAAATTGTCTTTGTTTCCTAAACTGTATTTGTTTCCTAAACTGTCTTTGTTTTCTAAATTGTCTTTGTTTCCTAAATTGTCTTTGTTTCCTAAATTGTCTTTGTTTTCCTAAATTGTCTTTGTTTCCTAAATTGTCTTTGTTTTCCTAAATTGTCTTTGTTTTTTAAAGTCTTTCTTTCCTAAATTGTCTTTGTTTCCTAAATTGTCTTTGTTTCCTAAACTGTCTTTGTTTCCTAAACTGTCTTTGTTTCCTAAACTGTCTTTGTTTCCTAAATTGTCTTTGTTTCCTAAATTGTCTTTGTTTCCTAAATTGTCTTTGTTTCCTAAACTGTCTTTGTTTCCTAAATTGTCTTTGTTTCCTAAATTGTCTTTGGTTCCTAAATTGTCATTGTTTCCTAAACTGTCTTTGTTTCCTAAATTGTCTTTGTTTTCTGAATTGTCTTTGTTTCCTAAATTGTCTTTGTTTCCTAAACTGTCTTTGTTTCCTAAATTGTCTTTGTTTCCTAAATTGTCTTTGTTTCCTAAACTGTCTGTTTCCTAAATTGTCTTTGTTTTCCTAAATTGTCTTTGTTTCCTAAATTGTCTTTGTTTTTTAAACTGTCTTTGTTTCCTAAATTGTCTTTGTTTCCTAAACTGTATTTGTTTCCTAAACTGTCTTTGTTTTCTAAATTGTCTTTGTTTCCTAAATTGTCTTTGTTTTCCTAAATTGTCTTTGTTTCCTAAATTGTCTTTGTTTCCTAAATTGTCTTTGTTTTCCTAAATTGTCTTTGTTTCCTAAATTGTCTTTGTTTCCTAAATTGTCTTTGTTTCCTAAATTGTCTTTGTTTTCCTAAATTGTCTTTGTTTTTTTAAACTGTCTTTGTTTCCTAAATTGTCTTTGTTTCCTAAATTGTCTTTGTCTTTTAAACTGTCTTTGTTTCCCAAATTGTCTTTGGTTCCTAAATTGTCTTTGGTTCCTAAACTGTCTTTGTTTCCTAAATTGTCTTTGTTTCCCAAATTGTCTTTGTTTCCCAAATTGTCTTTGGTTCCTAAATTGTCTTTGGTTCCTAAACTGTCTTTGTTTCCTAAATTGTCTTTGTTTCCTAAATTGTCTTTGTTTCCCAAATTGTCTTTGTTTCCTAAATTGTCTTTGTTTCCTAAATTGTCTTTGTTTTCCTAAATTGTCTTTGTTTCCTAAATTGTCTTTGTTTTCCTAAATTGTCTTTGTTTCCTGAATTGTCTTTGTTTCCCAAATTGTCTTTGGTTCCTAAATTGTCTTTGTTTCCTAAATTGTCTTTGTTTCCTAAATTGTCTTTGGTTCCTAAATTGTCTTTGTTTCCTAAACTGTCTTTGTTTCCTAAATTGTCTTTGTTTCCTAAATTGTCTTTGGTTCCTAAATTGTCATTGTTTCCTAAACTGTCTTTGTTTCCTAAATTGTCTTTGTTTTCTGAATTGTCTTTGTTTCCTAAATTGTCTTTGTTTCCTAAACTGTCTTTGTTTCCTAAATTGTCTTTGTTTCCTAAATTGTCTTTGTTTCCTAAACTGTCTGTTTCCTAAATTGTCTTTGTTTTCCTAAATTGTCTTTGTTTCCCAAATTGTCTTTGTTTCCTAAATTGTCTTTGTTTCCTAAATTGTCTTTGTTTTCCTAAATTGTCTTTGTTTCCTAAATTGTCTTTGTTTTCCTAAATTGTCTTTGTTTCCTGAATTGTCTTTGTTTCCCAAATTGTCTTTGGTTCCTAAATTGTCTTTGTTTCCTAAATTGTCTTTGTTTCCTAAATTGTCTTTGTTTCCTAAATTGTCTTTGTTTCCTAAACTGTCTTTGTTTCCTAAATTGTCTTTGTTTCCTAAATTGTCTTTGGTTCCTAAATTGTCATTGTTTCCTAAACTGTCTTTGTTTCCTAAATTGTCTTTGTTTTCTGAATTGTCTTTGTTTCCTAAATTGTCTTTGTTTCCTAAACTGTCTTTGTTTCCTAAATTGTCTTTGTTTCCTAAATTGTCTTTGTTTCCTAAACTGTCTGTTTCCTAAATTGTCTTTGTTTTCCTAAATTGTCTTTGTTTCCTAAATTGTCTTTGTTTTTTAAACTGTCTTTGTTTCCTAAATTGTCTTTGTTTCCTAAACTGTATTTGTTTCCTAAACTGTCTTTGTTTTCTAAATTGTCTTTGTTTCCTAAATTGTCTTTGTTTTCCTAAATTGTCTTTGTTTCCTAAATTGTCTTTGTTTCCTAAATTGTCTTTGTTTTCCTAAATTGTCTTTGTTTCCTAAATTGTCTTTGTTTCCTAAATTGTCTTTGTTTCCTAAATTGTCTTTGTTTTCCTAAATTGTCTTTGTTTTTTTAAACTGTCTTTGTTTCCTAAATTGTCTTTGTTTCCTAAATTGTCTTTGTCTTTTAAACTGTCTTTGTTTCCCAAATTGTCTTTGGTTCCTAAATTGTCTTTGGTTCCTAAACTGTCTTTGTTTCCTAAATTGTCTTTGTTTCCCAAATTGTCTTTGTTTCCCAAATTGTCTTTGGTTCCTAAATTGTCTTTGGTTCCTAAACTGTCTTTGTTTCCTAAATTGTCTTTGTTTCCTAAATTGTCTTTGTTTCCCAAATTGTCTTTGTTTCCTAAATTGTCTTTGTTTCCTAAATTGTCTTTGTTTTCCTAAATTGTCTTTGTTTCCTAAATTGTCTTTGTTTTCCTAAATTGTCTTTGTTTCCTGAATTGTCTTTGTTTCCCAAATTGTCTTTGGTTCCTAAATTGTCTTTGTTTCCTAAATTGTCTTTGTTTCCTAAATTGTCTTTGGTTCCTAAATTGTCATTGTTTCCTAAATTGTCTTCCCATGTGTCTCGGTACTTAACTTACCGCACTAACTGTGCACTAGTTCTGCTCTTAGCTGTTTGGTTTTGGAAGGAAATGCACTTGTGATTTCTTGTGACCTGAAGTTCTTTTGCCTCCCGATGTGGAACACACTGATTGTCAGTCGCTTTGGATAAAAGCGTCTGCAGAATGACCGTAATGTAATTAGAGCCCAACACTGAGAAGCTTCAGTGGTCCGATCACGATCCTCCGTGTGGAAAGCTTTGGGTAGATCAATGTCCATGATCCATCAGAGTGTGATGTTGGTTCTTTATGAACTGGAGTCTCACCGAGCCAGTACTCCCCAGCAGCGTTCCCAAAGCCCATCTTGTAGTGATCCCAGGGCTGGTAGAAGTTCACCAAGCCGTCCATCCTCCTCTGGAACACCTGGGGGGGGGGGGGGGGGGGGGGGGGGGGCGATAAGGTGGTTAACCAGCTGAACACGGCAGATTTCTGACAGCTCATGTTTCCACAACGAGGTTTGTCGCATTCAGGATTTAAGTCTTTCATGTCAGTGGCCTCTAACGGGGAAACAGAAGGAAACTTTAGGGCCTTGATTAAGTCTCAGGCTGAAATATGTCAGCCAATCAGAGATGAGCCGTCACAACT
Organism: Odontesthes bonariensis; assembly: GCF_027942865.1. NCBI lineage: Eukaryota > Metazoa > Chordata > Actinopteri > Atheriniformes > Atherinopsidae > Odontesthes > Odontesthes bonariensis. The sequence goes on along the minus strand of NC_134528.1, from coordinate 497,718 downwards.
TAAATCAGCTCATGGTGTTTTTGTGATCGGACAGCCAGGGTTTAAAACGTTTAGAGAAAATCAGAACAAACATGTGGAACAGGTGCTCCAAAGTAAGCGATGGTGAGAAATCTGGAGGTAAAACTAAATCATGAAAGATGGGCGTGTCCTAAATCACTCCATCTGTCTCACATGTTCAGCATCTGAACTGTGGAACCATTTAAAAACTATGAAGAGAAACAGCTTCACTGACCACAGAGCAAACAGTGGAAGATGAGCTGAAAGCCATGAGTGGAAATACTCACCGTCCACCGTCCCTCCAACGAGGCCATGTCACAATGCACCTGTGCACACACACACACACACTCGTTAGTAAGAAGTCCGTTAAAGCTGGAACTCTGCTGCTGCTCGTTGCCCTCCTGGTTAATAACCTTCGGTTAATAACCTCCGGTTAATAACCTCCTCGTTAATAACCTCTTGGTTAATAACCTCCTGGTTAATAACCTCCTCGTTAATAAACTCCTGGTTAATAATAAACCAGCACTCTGCAGCACACATGGAAACAAGCTGATGAGTGGAAGTGAGTCAGTCTCTCTGATAGTGAATCTTTGTGCGTTTGTTGGTTTCTGTAACAGTAAACTCAACATTTTGAACTTTGGGACTGTTGCTCAGACAAAATGGATCAAAGGGAACGTGTTACCCTGGACTTCAGGCAGCAATAACCATTATTTCCACTGTTAGGGTTAGGGTTAGAGCTGGGGTTAGGGTTAAGGAGAACCGGGCTCCAGGCCCTAGGGCCGGTTTGGGGCTGGGGCTGGGGTTAGGGTTAGGGTTGGGGTTGGGGTTAGGGTTAGGGTTGTCGGTTGGGCCTTAAGTGCACTGGCCTGCCAACAGAGAGTCCAAGGTCCAAATAAAAGAAAAGAAAAAAAAGGATGATGAGGGTAAGTTGTCATAAGAGGATCTGTGGCTGAGTGGATAAGGCAATGGTCTGCCGTGCGGGGTAACCGGATTCGAGTCTGGCTGTGACGGTGGGATGGAGAAAATGCATGGTGGGTAGAGGGGTTATGGGGTGTCGTTAAGACCTGTTGGGACTGTGGTAACTAATCTGTGAATCCAAATTCTTTCAGCTCTTCTCCTCTGCCCTACGATCCAGGTGATGTTTGCTTGTAGGCCGGAGATGATGATCGAGTCTGGGGTGTGGAGTTGGAAATGAGTGACTAATGGAGTGGTGAGTATATTTAATCGAATGTTTCTGAGGTGTTGTTGAAGGCGGGTGATGAGTTTGTTTTGCGTTTCACCGATGTAATGTTTATTGCAGGTTGTGCAGGTGATGATATAGACTATGTTGCTATGGTTGAGAGAGAATGAACCGTGGGGGGAATGACAATTTGCTGTACGGGTTGGTAATGAATTTTCTATTTTTGAAATACCGGTTCTCTGAGATTTCAACGGGTAGGAGGTTAGGGGTGAATTTTGATTTGACCAGGATGTTTTGGAGGTTAGGGTTCTTTCTAAAGGCAGATATGACCCTGTGGTTCTTATTGGGGGAGTAATGGGGTTGTGTTCTTGTAAAATGGGACTTTATTATTTGGTGGAGATTGGTGATCCTATGAGAGAATGTGGAGACTAAGGGGAGGAGTTGTTCAGTGGGGATTTGTGATGGTGTGCTTTGGGGACACATCGCGCCCCCAACCAAGGTAGGGATCAGGGGAAAACTTGTGTCTGGGTTAAGGTAGGGGGAGGAGAGGTTAGGGTTAGGAACGGGATGCAGACCCTGTTTCGGGTAGGGGGAAAGGTTAGGGTTAGGTTTAGGATTAGGTGTTAGAGTTAGGATTAGGGTTAGGGTTGGGATGCAAACCCTGTTTCGGGTCGGGGGAAAGGTTAGGGTTAGGGAAGGAGGAGGGGAAAGGTTAGGGTTAGGGAAGGAGGAGGGGAAAGGGTTCTGTGCTGGGGGGCGCGATGTGTCCTGTGACTGCGTAGAGCGAGCGGGAGCGAGGGAGGCCAAGGTACTGTTTTTGATCTGTCTGAGGAATCTTTGGGAATAGTTACGTTTGCGGAGAGCGGTAAATAGGGTGCGGGTGGATGCTTCGAAATCGGAGGTTAGGGAAGAGATGCGATGGAACCTGATTATTTGGGATTTGATGATGCCTTTAAATGTGTGTTTTGGATGATAGCTGGCTTTATGTAGGAGTGCATAGGGTTAGGGGGTTAGGGTTTGGCCCAATCCCAATTCTATTTTCCTACCCCTTCGCCTACCCCTCGCCCCTTCGAACGTAGGGGTAGGCGGAGGGTCTGAAAACACACCCCTTCGAATTGGGACAGCACTTCACACTCACGAACGTAATAAGTCCGCGCCGTCAGTTGTTACGTAACCAAAAGCGACACCTTTAGCCAGAAGTAAACAAACATGACCGGTGCTGTGGTGTTCGCGCTGTCCTGGGCTATTCGGATATTTTTAGAAATATCTGCGTCGAATCGACGGAGTGCCATGAGGCGAAGGCGTCTTCGACATCTGGGAGCATTGCTGGATCTTGTTACGGTATGTATAATGATAAATTAATGCAAATAACGCTTGTGAGTGAGCAGCTGGTAGCTTCCAGAGCCGGCGTGTGAATATGATAATATGTGTGTGTGTTTGAAAGTGCTTCTAACTGTACATTTGTGATATCGTGTAATATAGAAACAATTTGCTTGTCTCGTTGGATTTGCTGATTGGAGTAGTATCCTAACCTGGCTAACCTAGCTGAAAGCATAAGCTAACGTTTAGCCTTTGTTACTCGCCTCGTTCCGTTTGGGATAAACATGCAGCTCATGCGTTTTTGAAGCGGTTTTCTTTGTACCAGGTTCAGATTTGATGACATAAATAAATGCACTGCATTGTGTGTGCTATCAATGTGTTGGTTTGGGAGGATGAAAGCCTGATCTTTCCATGTTTTTCTTTCCAGCAGACAGGTCATCCTAGAAATTATTGCCCATTGGACCACAACATGTACGCAAATTTTTTTGTTATCCCTTCTATAATAAATCTCTTCATACTAGTATCCGTTCCAGTCGTTCATATGATGTTGATGTGATAATCATGCTCACAAACCTTTTGTCCTTAATTTCTTTTATTAGGCTCACATTACAGACTGGTAAGGCAGCTTATTTTCAGAAATAACAGCTTAAAGTGTCTGCTGTAAAGTGTGTGTAATAAACAGTATGAATATAAACGGGCAACAGTGCAATCATCAAGAACGAGATGACCGGAGCAGGAACAGCGAAGGGCACATCGGAGGTGCTGCATGGACTCAGTGATGTTCTGGGGGAACAAGACACGACATGACATTATAGCATGCACTTTCATCCATTGTAAAAAATTAAAAAAAGGTGTTTCAGAATGCGGTAGTGGTGGCTGTGTGTACAATAGGTGCATCGCGCATCAACTCACCGTAAAGTTGGTCTATCATGCGCTCAAACCGAGCTAAAAAGCGCTCCGTTTTCTGCTCGTGGCGCTTCTGCTCCTCCAGGCTCTCCTGTATCAGGTAATCCATTATGGGATTGGACTTCCTACTTCTTTTTGGGGATGGGGATGACTTTAGAAACAGATCTTCGTTTTCGGCGCTAAACCTGATCAGGTTCTTTGTTTGTGCTTGAGTCCCTGTGAATCAGTCACGTATATGAATACTTGTGATAATAGGTAGCGAAATGACGCTCACGTCACTCAAAAGGAACTTCTCTATGGTTAACCAACTACATTGCTTGTAAATACTCGTGTTACAATTTCAAAAACGACAACTCTTTCGCAGCACCTTCACATACATTGACCGATTACTCCATGTAAAATAGCGACTTTTCCCATGTGCGTTTATAACAGAAAATAACTACACATTGCCACCATGTTAAACTCACACAATACACCAGTTATCACAACCTAAAACGATTAAAACAGTTAAATTATGGCAAAAAAATAGAAGAACTTACATTTGTGTGGTGCTCTTGCCTCTGCCATTTTTAAAAAGACTCGCGATCTCCCGGTAGTCGCGTTGTACTCTGGGAAATATATCATACCCCTTCAAACGGAGTCTGCCTGGCCGAAGCCCTCCGTTTCAAGGGCTACAACGGAGGGGTAGGGCCAAGGGGAAGGGCTTTGGAAGAGCATTGGGACAACACTACCCCTACACGTGAACGCGTAAAACGGAGGGGAAGGGGTAAGGGGTAGGGCCAAGGGGTGAATTGGGATTGGGCCTTAGGGTTAGGGTTAGGGTTAAGGAGAACAGGGCTCCAGGCCCTCCAGCCGGGTTAGGGTTAGGCACTGAGCTGTGGACTGGTATCACAGAAAGTAAGGGTCGGGGTACCTGCACAGCAGACGTGGCTCCGATGGGATAGATGGTGTACACTCCACTGGGTCGGCTGGTATCGCTGTTATAGATGTCGCTGCAGTCCAGAGGGAGGGTTAGGGTTAGATCTGTGCAGCTGGTCAGCAGTGGAACCAGGAGGAGGACTGGCAGCACTTTGAGCACTTTAAGCTGGAAATGTGAAGGAAAGCAGAGAAATTCACCTGGAAGAAGCTGACTCAGCCTGTTACCATATAAAACTACTGATGAATATTCACATGTTTAAAGTCATCAACTCACCTTCATGGTGAGAGCTGTGCTGAAGTGATCTGATGTACAGTCTGATGTCTCTGAGCTGTACTTATATCCCAAAGGTTAATGATTCACTGAGCAGATGCAGATTCCCACGCAGCAGCTGGAAATACACGACCTTGGCTGCTCAAAGCTGTCTGCATCCAGGTCTGCAGCACCGAGCCGCAGGCTGGCAGTCGATCCAGGCGGTGTTTTGTGTCTGATCTCAGTCTTGAGTGACAGTTCTGTTGATCAGTAACTGGTGTTCAGTTCTTCTGGTGTTCATGACCCTACAACTTATCCACTGTGGAGCCTGACAGGAGCTTCCATGTTGTACAGAGGCAAGTTATAGAGCAGGTTATAGAGCAGGTTATAGGGCAGGTTATAGGGCAGGTTATAGAGCAGGTTGTAGGGCAGGTTGTAGGGCAGGTTATAGGGCAGGTTATAGGGCAGGTTATAGAGCAGGTTATAGAGCAGGTTATAGGGCAGGTTATAGAGCAGGTTATAGGGCAGGTTGTAGAGCAGGTTGTAGGGCAGGTTATAGGGCAGGTTATAGGGCAGGTTATAGAGCAGGTTATAGAGCAGGTTATAGAGCAGGTTATAGGGCAGGTTGTAGGGCAGGTTATAGGGCAGGTTATAGGGCAGGCTATAGAGCAGGTTATAGAGCAGGTTATAGAGCAGGTTATAGGGCAGGTTATAGTGCAGGATATAGAGCAGGTTATAGAGCAGGTTATAGGGCAGGTTGTAGGGCAGGTTATAGAGCAGGTTGTAGGGCAGGTTGTAGGGCAGGTTGTAGGGCAGGTTATAGAGCAGGTTATAGGGCAGGTTATAGAGCAGGTTGTAGGGCAGGTTGTAGGGCAGGTTGTAGGGCAGGTTATAGGGCAGGTTATAGAGCAGGTTATAGAGCAGGTTATAGAGCAGGTTATAGGGCAGGTTGTAGGGCAGGTTATAGAGCAGGTTATAGGGCAGGTTGTAGGGCAGGTTATAGAGCAGGTTATAGAGCAGGTTATAGTGCAGGATATACGGCAGGTTATAGAGCAGGTTATAGGGCAGGTTATAGAGCAGGTTATAGGGCAGGTTGTAGGGCAGGTTATAGGGCAGGTTATAGAGCAGGTTGTAGGGCAGGTTGTAGGGCAGGTTGTAGGGCAGGTTATAGAGCAGGTTATAGAGCAGGTTATAGAGCAGGTTATAGAGCAGGTTATAGAGCAGGTTATAGGGCAGGTTATAGAGCAGGTTGTAGGGCAGGTTATAGAGCAGGTTATAGAGCAGGTTGTAGGGCAGGTTATAGAGCAGGTTATAGAGCAGGTTATAGAGCAGGTTATAGAGCAGGTTATAGAGCAGGTTATAGAGCAGGTTATAGGGCAGGTTATAGAGCAGGTTGTAGGGCAGGTTATAGAGCAGGTTATAGAGCAGGTTGTAGGGCAGGTTATAGAGCAGGTTGTAGGGCAGGTTGTAGGGCAGGTTGTAGGGCAGGTTATAGAGCAGGTTATAGAGCAGGTTGTAGGGCAGGTTATAGAGCAGGTTGTAGGGCAGGTTGTAGGGCAGGTTGTAGGGCAGGTTATAGAGCAGGTTATAGGGCAGGTTATAGGGCAGGTTATAGAGCAGGTTGTAGGGCAGGTTGTAGGGCAGGTTATAGGGCAGGTTGTAGGGCAGGTTATAGGGCAGGTTATAGGGCAGGTTATAGAGCAGGTTGTAGGGCAGGTTATAGAGCAGGTTATAGGGCAGGCTATAGGGCAGGTTATAGAGCAGGCTATAGGGCAGGTTATAGGACAGGTTATAGGGCAGGTTATAGAGCAGGTTATAGGGCAGGTTATAGGGCAGGTTATAGGACAGGTTATAGGGCAGGCTATAGAGCAGGTTATAGAGCAGGTTATAGGGCAGGCTATAGAGCAGGTTATAGAGCAGGTTATAGAGCAGGCTATAGAGCAGGTTATAGAGCAGGTTATAGGGCAGGTTATAAAGCAGGTTATAGAGCAGGTTATAGGGCAGGTTATAGGGCAGGTTATAGAGCAGGTTATAGGGCAGGTTATAGAGCAGGCTATAGAGCAGGTTATAGAGCAGGTTATAGGGCAGGTTATAAAGCAGGTTATAGGGCAGGTTATAGAGCAGGCTATAGAGCAGGTTATAGAGCAGGTTATAGGGCAGGTTATAGGGCAGGTTATAGAGCAGGTTATAGGGCAGGTTATAGGGCAGGTTATAGAGCAGGCTATAGAGCAGGTTATAGAGCAGGTTATAGGGCAGGTTATAAAGCAGGTTATAGGGCAGGTTATAGGGCAGGTTATAGAGCAGGTTATAGGGCAGGTTATAGAGCAGGTTATAGAGCAGGTTATAGAGCAGGTTATAGGGCAGGTTATAGAGCAGGCTATAGAGCAGGTTATAGAGCAGGTTATAAAGCAGGCTATAGAGCAGGCTATAGAGCAGGTTATAGAGCAGGTTATAGGGCAGGCTATAGGGCAGGCTATAGAGCAGGTTATAGGGCAGGTTACAGTGCAGGTTATAGAGCAGGTTATAGAGCAGGTTATAGGGCAGGTTATAGAGCAGGTTATAGAGCAGGTTATAGGGCAGGTTATAGAGCAGGTTATAGGGCAGGTTATAGGGCAGGTTATAGGGCAGGTTATAGAGCAGGTTATAGGGCAGGTTATAGGGCAGGTTATAGAGCAGGTTATAGGGCAGGTTATAGGGCAGGTTATAGGGCAGGTTATAGAGCAGGTTATAGGGCAGGTTATAGAGCAGGTTATAGAGCAGGTTATAGGGCAGGTTATAGGGCAGGTTACAGGGCAGGTTATAGAGCAGGTTATAGAGCAGGTTATAGGGCAGGTTATAGGGCAGGCTATAGAGCAGGTTATAGGGCAGGTTATAGAGCAGGTTATAGAGCAGGTTATAGAGCAGGTTATAGGGCAGGTTATAGAGCAGGTTATAGAGCAGGTTATAGGGCAGGTTATAGAGCAGGTTATAGAGCAGGTTATAGAGCAGGTTATAGGGCAGGTTATAGGGCAGGTTATAGAGCAGGTTATAGGGCAGGTTACAGGGCAGGTTATAGGGCAGGTTATAGAGCATTTATTACCTGCTGTAAAGCACTTTGGTACACCGTAAGGATTGTTTGTAATTGTTTGTAAAGGGCTGTATAAATAAAATACATTTACATTTGTTGGACAGCGGTGTATGGTAACCCACCTGTAAGGTAAGTAACACGGACCAGAATTTTCCTAGACTCGCGAGGGAGAAATGGTAGATTAATGAACTGGACACCAATTAATTAAGAGGGAACACGCAGAGGTGAGTTTTAGCAATATTTGAATGTATTAACACACATCATATAACACTGTTACAATTTCGGCCGGCCTTTAGTCACACTTTAAATGTCTCTGAATCGGGTGCACCCTTAAAATAAAATAAAATAAAATGTCTCTTTTCCAAGAGTAGAAAATAGTGTTCCTTAAATGTTTGAGTTTTTCTTAGTTCTTTCAAACCGATAGAACGTTGGTTGGCTAAGAGATGTCCTCTTTAATCCAAGTGGTCTCACGGGTTGGCTCGCCGCTCTCCCTCGTCAGGAAGAGAATCTCGCTCCAAGATCCAAGGGTGTCCAAAAAACCCAGCCTGCATAACAACAGGCTTAAATAAATCTATTCACTTTTTTCCTTTTAACTGTACAGTTTGTATTTTCTCAATGTAATCAATATCAATGTAAAATCAACTTTTCCCACTTAACTTATTTCAAGATAACCTCTGATTTACAGTGTTAGCATATGCAATGTTAACTTCACTGTTTTTCTCTTATAATGAAAAATAAATAAATTATTAAATCACTGATAAACAAACAGAAATCACATGTAAATGATTTTAAACCACTCACAGTTCAATAGTGCACTCACGCTGGCTTAAGGTAAGTGAAACTTGTTCAACCTTTAACTTGTGCCTGAATGGAACAGCACAGTAATATACACACACAAAAATAAATCAAGCAGTCTCTGCTCACACAACGTAAATAACAGACACATACTCTTTTCCCACATGTACTTTTCTCATCTATCAAGGAAATTAAACACCACACAGTGAGATGAGGCTCCAGTTCGGCGTGCTAGCTAATGCTAACACGTGGAGCTAACTACTTTTCACAGCACTCACCGGGCAAAGAAAGGAATAAACAAAAGCTGGGGTTCCCAGGGTCGCTTGTGGAGGTTACCGGACGCTCAGGTGCCAGCTCCAACAGCTCCTCTTGCTCAATATCCAGTGTTTTTTCCGAACTTTTTATCATTCCAGACATCCGTGTCTCTGCTCTCTTCATGCCACGCGCTCTGCGTGCGTGTCTCTGTGCATCCCACTAACTCGCGCCAAGGAGGCGGGCATGAGCTGGCTTTCTCCTATCGCGATCCGGCTGCTCCGGAATGAGCGAATGAAATCGCTTCCTCCTCACAGAACCACTACTTGACTGGAAGCTGACCTCTGGGATAACCCAAATGAATAAATTAAATACAGAATAAAATAAAGATTGTGCTTTAGAATTGCATTAAAATAATACTCCATGAAATAAAAATAATATTTTCTAAATGTTTTTACATTTTGTCTCTCCACAGGTTACTTATGGAACAACAGGTTTTTCCAACAGGTTACAGGAGATAAACTGATGAGAGCTTTGATGACCAAGGGGAGCGCAGGACTCACAGAGGACTGGGACACCCCCGATCTGTCTCCAATCTCCCTCTGAAAGGTTCCAGTGGCCAAAAATCCAAGGGTGGTGAGGACCTGGACGTGTGGTGGAATTGGGTTTGATCGGCGTGTTTCTCTCTGGAGTTGTGGCTCTAACAAGCTGCATATTTGCAGCAGCACAGTCCTTGGTGATCTAAATCAGGATGGTCTCGGAACACACGCTCTCTTCCAAGAGCCTGACGCGCTAAGGCATCCAAAAGTAGCAAGTCAGCCGCTGGTTACGCTTCCCATTGGCCTTGTTATATACAGAGTCAAATTAACCTTCAATTAGTGCATAATTTAAGTCAAACAGAATAATGTCAGCATCATTATGGGGTATCATGTATATATTTATTCATGTTTGCTTCAAAGTAATTAAAAATACAATCCATGAGTCGAGCAAACTTGATTGGAATAACAGCGGACTGTTTTAGGAAACTCCTAAATTCTACTCGTAAATTCTGTTCGTACCTGAAAGAAAACGTGAAATACTAAAAGATTGGTGAATGTTCTCTTAAATCACTCGTACGCACGACTTAATCCTTAATCCTAAACAATCATCCTTTCATTTGGGAGACCTCTCCAAAGCACCTTCAGTGACCCAACTCAGAAGGTGCCTCCACCCCCGTACAGTTTGACTTACACAGTTATTTATTCACCTAATTACCATATAGACCTATTTGTTTAAGCGTCCATTTATTCTTGCAGTACTAAACTTCGAGTGTTGAACAGAGCGTTTTAACTTTCACAGTAATGTGACTCAGTGGGAGGTCTCTTTCATGTCAGCTGTGAGTTGGTGTATTTTCCAGAGGGGGTGGGACAGAAAGCAAAGTTTGGATAGTCTGCCGGTAAACACCTTCGGTATCTTTGTTGTCTCATGATAATTTCATGAGAATTGACCATAGAGAATTTCGATTCCTTTGTATGTTTGGAACATGTGAAAGAATTGACAAATAAAACTGACTTGACTAGATAACTCCACCAGGTGCGAACAGCCTGTTGACACCAGTTATCTTTCCTTTCCTGGAAAACATCCCTCTGAAGGGGAAATGTATTCACCCCAAAGAAAATCTAGTACAAAAAAAAGCCAATCAACAGAAGTCAGAACTGTGGATCCTCCTTCTTGTCTCCGTGAGCTTCTGGGATTTGATCCATTATTCACGGTAAAACTGCTCCAGCTCACTCATGTGGGAGGTCCTGCTGCTGTTCAGCTGTCTGTAAGTCATTACATCACGTTACGGTCGTTCTGCAGACGCTTTTATCCAAAGCCACTTACAGTAAGTCATACCACAGATTCTGAGGACTGACTAAAACACCTCTAACACCTCAGTGCTGTTAGAACAGCGGGTGGTCTTCGTCCTGCTGGAAGCTGAACCTCCGCCCCAGTATCGAATCTCCGGAAAACTGAAACAAGTTTATTTATCTTCATCCATCATCTCTGTGCAGCTTACGGTGGTCCTATGGTCAGATACAGCAGTCTCTGTGCAGCTTAAAGTGGTCCTATGGGCAGATACAGCAGTCTGTGCAGCTTACGGTGGTCCTATGGTCAGATACAGCAGTCTGTGTACAGCTTACGGTGGTCCTATGGTCAGATACAGCAGTCTCTGTGCAGCTTACGGTGGTCCTATGGTCAGATACAGCAGTCTGTGTACAGCTTACGGTGGTCCTATGGTCAGATACAGCAGTCTCTGTGCAGCTTACGGTGGTCCTATGGTCAGATACAGCAGTCTCTGTACAGCTTACGGTGGTCCGATGGTCAGATACAGCAGTCTGTGTACAGCTTACGGTGGTCCTATGGTCAGATACAGCAGTCTCTGTGCAGCTTACGGTGGTCCTATGGTCAGATACAGCAGTCTGTGGAGCTTACGGTGGTCCTATAGTCAGATACAGCAGTCTCTGTGCAGCTTACGGTGGTCCTATGGTCAGATACAGCAGTCTGTGCAGCTTACGGTGGTCCTATGGTCAGATACAGCAGTCTCTGTGCAGCTTACGGTGGTCCTATGGTCAGATACAGCAGTCTGTGTACAGCTTACGGCGGTCCTATGGGCAGACACAGCAGTCTGTACAACTTACGGTGGTCCTATGGTCAGATACAGCAGTCTGTGTACAGCTTACGGCGGTCCTATGGGCAGACACAGCAGTCTGTACAACTTACGGTGGTCCTATGGTCCGATACAGCAGTCTCTGTGCAGCTTACGGTGGTCCTATGGTCAGATACAGCAGTCTGTGTACAGCTTACGGTGGTCCTATGGTCAGATACAGCAGTCTCTGTGCAGCTTACGGTGGTCCTATGGTCAGATACAGCAGTCTGTGCAGCTTACGGTGGTCCTATGGTCAGATACAGCAGTCTGTGTACAGCTTAAGGTGGTCCTATGGTCAGATACAGCAGTCTGTACAGCTTACGGTGGTCCTATGGTCAGATACAGCAGTCTGTACAGCTTACGGTGGTCCTATGGTCAGATACAGCAGTCTGTGTACAGCTTACGGTGGTCCTATGGTCAGATACAGCAGTCTGTGCAGCTTACGGTGGTCCTATGGTCAGATACAGCAGTCTGTACAGCTTACGGTGGTCCTATGGTCAGATACAGCAGTCTGTGCAGCTTACGGTGGTCCTATGGTCAGATACAGCAGTCTGTGTACAGCTTACGGTGGTCCTATGGTCAGATACAGCAGTCTGTACAGCTTACGGTGGTCCTATGGTCAGATACAGCAGTCTCTGTGCAGCTTACGGTGGTCCTATGGTCAGATACAGCAGTCTGTGTACAGCTTACGGTGGTCCTATGGTCAGATACAGCAGTCTCTGTGCAGCTTACGGTGGTCCTATGGTCAGATACAGAAGTCTGTACAGCTTACGGTGGTCCTATGGTCAGATACAGCAGTCTCTGTGCAGCTTACGGTGGTCCTATGGTCAGATACAGCAGTCTGTGCAGCTTACGGTGGTCCTATGGTCAGATACAGCAGTCTCTGTGCAGCTTACGGTGGTCCTATGGTCAGATACAGCAGTCTGTGCAGCTTACGGTGGTCCTATGGTCAGATACAGCAGTCTGTGCAGCTTACGGTGGTCCTATGGTCAGATACAGCAGTCTGTGCAGCTTACGGTGGTCCTATGGTCAGATACAGCAGTCTGTACAGCTTACGGTGGTCCTATGGTCAGATACAGCAGTCTGTACAGCTTACGGTGGTCCTATGGTCAGATACAGCAGTCTGTGTACAGCTTAAGGTGGTCCTATGGTCAGATACAGCAGTCTGTGCAGCTTACGGTGGTCCTATGGTCAGATACAGCAGTCTGTGCAGCTTACGGTGGTCCTATGGTCAGATACAGCAGTCTGTGCAGCTTACGGTGGTCCTATGGTCAGATACAGCAGTCTGTGCAGCTTACGGTGGTCCTATGGTCAGATACAGCAGTCTGTGCAGCTTACGGTGGTCCTATGGGCAGATACAGCAGTCTGTGCAGCTTACGGTGGTCCTATAGTCAGATACAGCAGTCTGTACAGCTTACGGTGGTCCTATGGTCAGATACAGCAGTCTGTGCAGCTTACGGTGGTCCTATGGTCAGATACAGCAGTCTCTGTGCAGCTTACGGTGGTCCTATGGTCAGATACAGCAGTCTCTGTGCAGCTTACGGTGGTCCTGTGGTCAGATACAGCAGTCTGTGCAGCTTACGGTGGTCCTATGGTCAGATACAGCAGTCTGTACAGCTTACGGTGGTCCTATCGTCAGCTCCTCCCCCTTCTCTAAGGCTGAGCCCCGCCCCCCTCTGAAGGAAACTCAAACTTACTTCAGACGCTCGTATCCACGACCTCCTTCTTTGGGTCTCTACCCAGATCTGTGCCCAAAGATGGAGCAAAGATGGAGCAAAGATGGAGCAAAGATGAAACAAAGATGAAACAAAGATGAAACAAAGATGAAACAAAGATGAAACAAAGATGAAACAAAGATGGAACAAAGATGGAACAAAGATGGAGCAAAGATGGAGCAAAGATGGAGCAAAGATGGAACAAAGATGGAGCAAAGATGGAGCAAAGATGGAGCAAAGATGGAACAAAGATGGAGCAAAGATGGAACAAAGATGGAACAAAGATGGAGCAAAGATGGAGCAAAGATGGAGCAAAGATGGAACATAGATGGAGCAAAGATGGAGCAAAGATGGAGCAAAGATGGAACAAAGATGGAGCAAAGATGGAGCAAAGATGGGAGCAAAGATGAAACAAAGATGGAGCAAAGATGGAGCAAAGATGGAGCAAAGATGAAACAAAGATGGAGCAAAGATGGAGCAAAGATGGAGCAAAGATGAAACAAAGATGGAGCAAAGATGAAACAAAGATGGAGCAAAGATGGAGCAAAGATGAAACAAAGATGGAGCAAAGATGGAACAAAGATGGAGCAAAGATGGAGCAAAGATGGAGCAAAGATGGAACAAAAATGAAACAAAGATGAAACAAAGATGGAACAAAAATGAAACAAAGATGGAGCAAAGATGGAGCAAAGATGGAGCAAAGATGGAACAAAGATGGAGCAAAGATGGAGCAAAGATGGAACAAAGATGGAGCAAAGATGGAGCAAAGATGGAGCAAAGATGGAGCAAAGATGGAACAAAGATGAAACAAAGATGAAACAAAGATGGAACAAAGATGGAGCAAAGATGGAGCAAAGATGGAACAAAGATGGAGCAAAGATGGAACAAAGATGGAGCAAAGATGGAGCAAAGATGGAACAAAGATGGAACAAAGATGAAACAAAGATGAAACAAAGATGGAGCAAAGATGGAGCAAAGATGGAGCAAAGATGGAACAAAGATGGAGCAAAGATGGAGCAAAGATGGAACAAAGATGGAACAAAGATGAAACAAAGATGAAACAAAGATGGAGCAAAGATGGAGCAAAGATGGAACAAAGATGGAGCAAAGATGGAGCAAAGATGGAACAAAGATGGAACAAAGATGAAACAAAGATGAAACAAAGATGGAGCAAAGATGGAGCAAAGATGGAACAAAGATGAAACAAAGATGGAACAAAGATGGAGCAAAGATGGAGCAAAGATGGAACAAAGATGAAACAAAGATGGAGCAAAGATGGAGCAAAGATGGAGCAAAGATGAAACAAAGATGGAGCAAAGATGAAACAAAGATGGAGCAAAGATGGAGCAAAGATGGAGCAAAGATGGAGCAAAGATGAAACAAAGATGGAGCAAAGATGGAACAAAGATGGAGCAAAGATGGAGCAAAGATGGAGCAAAGATGGAACAAAAATGAAACAAAGATGGAACAAAAATGAAACAAAGATGGAACAAAAATGAAACAAAGATGGAGCAAAGATGGAGCAAAGATGAAACAAAGATGGAGCAAAGATGGAGCAAAGATGGAGCAAAGATGGAACAAAGATGGAGCAAAGATGGAGCAAAGATGGAGCAAAGATGAAACAAAGATGGAACAAAGATGGAGCAAAGATGGAGCAAAGATGGAACATAGATGGAGCAAAGATGGAGCAAAGATGGAGCAAAGATGGAACAAAGATGGAGCAAAGATGGAGCAAAGATGGGAGCAAAGATGAAACAAAGATGGAGCAAAGATGGAGCAAAGATGGAGCAAAGATGGAGCAAAGATGAAACAAAGATGGAGCAAAGATGGAGCAAAGATGGAGCAAAGATGAAACAAAGATGGAGCAAAGATGAAACAAAGATGGAGCAAAGATGGAGCAAAGATGGAGCAAAGATGGAGCAAAGATGAAACAAAGATGGAGCAAAGATGGAACAAAGATGGAGCAAAGATGGAGCAAAGATGGAGCAAAGATGGAACAAAAATGAAACAAAGATGGAACAAAAATGAAACAAAGATGGAACAAAAATGAAACAAAGATGGAGCAAAGATGGAGCAAAGATGGAGCAAAGATGGAGCAAAGATGGAACAAAGATGGAGCAAAGATGGAGCAAAGATGGAGCAAAGATGGAACAAAGATGGAGCAAAGATGGAGCAAAGATGGAGCAAAGATGGAGCAAAGATGGAACAAAGATGGAGCAAAGATGGAGCAAAGATGGAGCAAAGATGAAACAAAGATGGAGCAAAGATGGAACAAAGATGGAGCAAAGATGGAGCAAAGATGGAGCAAAGATGGAACAAAAATGAAACAAAGATGGAACAAAAATGAAACAAAGATGGAACAAAAATGAAACAAAGATGGAGCAAAGATGGAGCAAAGATGGAGCAAAGATGGAACAAAGATGGAGCAAAGATGGAGCAAAGATGAAACAAAGATGGAGCAAAGATGGAGCAGCAACCTGAAAGCTTCTCGTTCCCACCACCTGTAAACAGCAGAGCTGGGTTACAGCTCTGAGCTTTCAAACCAGATCCCGTCCATGAAGGTAAATGTAGCTCAACTCAGATCAGAACCGCAGATGTTCCACTGTGTGACTAAAGTAAACTGTTGTTTCTGTGATTTAAACTATAAATGTTTCTCATCAGCATCTTTTCATGATAAAATCTTGAATGGATTCAGTTTCATGTCGTCACAGATTATAGAAACTGATGCCGACTTATTCATCAATGAAAAAAATGAATGTTGTTTATCATGTGACTGAACATCAGGGCTAAAAACAGTGTACTGTTCCTTTAAGTCACAGCTGGACAGATGTGCTCCTTCAACAGAATATTTTATTTCCCAAAAATGAAAAATGGCATTTATAAAATTAAAGAATACATTTACAGGAAGGCTCATGATCAATGGCTGAAGGTTCAGACCAATCAGAGGCTCTGAACGGGGTGATGTCACAGCGGGCAGGAACAGTGCGAACTGTGAGCTAAGGATCAGAAGAGCAGAGGCCCCGCCTCCTTCAGAATGTCTGAGCTCTGATTGGTCCAACAGGTAGGCTTCCCGTCCGCCCCACCCGGGAACCTGAGCGATGGCGGCTACGCCTGACCACGGCAGCTCCGAGCCAGGTGTAGCCGCGGTTGTAGCCGCGGTCAGGCGTAACCGCGGTATTAGCCACCATCAGGCGTAGCCGCGGTCGTAGCGGTGGTTGTAGCCGCGGTCAAGCATTTCGGTCGTAGCCGCCATCATGCATAGCTGGCGTCAGGCGTAGCCGCCATCAGGCGTAGCCGCACTTGTGCAGCTTGAGGTTGCGCTGGTCGGCGTATCTCTTGCCGCACTTGTCGCAGATGTACTGCTTGCCGCCGGCGTGCACGTGTCTCTTGTGCGTCCTCAGGTGGCTGCCCTGGCTGAAGGTCTTGCCGCACACGTCGCAGGCGTACGGCTTCTCTCCGGTGTGCACGCGCACGTGCAGCTTGAGGCTGTTGGCGTTGTTGAACTTCTTGTCGCAGGCGCCGCAGTGGAACGGCCTCTCGGAGGAGTGCGTGCGGCCGTGCGAGATCAGGCTGCTCTGCTGGCTGAACGTCTTGCCGCACTCGCGGCAGCTGAAGGGCCGCTCGCCGGTGTGGATCCGGCGGTGGATCTTCAGGTTCACCGCCTGCCGGAAGCTTTTCCCGCAGAGGTCGCAGCTGAACGGCCGCACGCCGCTGTGCGTGCGCTGGTGGTTGCGCAGGTTGACGGCGTGCCGGAAGCTCTTGGGGCACTGCTCGCAGTGGAAGGGCTTCTGCCCGCTGTGGATCAGCTGGTGCGCCTTCAGCGTGACGGCGCGCGTGAAGCCCTTCCCGCACACGCTGCAGACGAAGACCTTCAGGCCCGTGTGGGTGACGGCGTGGCGCTGCAGGTTCTGCAGCACGTTGAAGCGGCGGCCGCACACGTCGCAGGCGTGCGGCTTCTCCCCGGTGTGGATGATGGCGTGCGTCTTCAGCTGCGCCGGCTTGGCGAAGCGCTTCCCGCACTGCGGACACTGGAAGGGCCGCTCGCCGCTGTGCGTGTGGGCGTGGCTCTGCAGGCTGTGGCGCTGGCGGAAGGCCCGGCCGCAGACGCCGCACGGGAACGGCGTCTCGGCCGCGTGGACCAGGCGATGCGACTTCAAGTCGCTATGCGAGGAGAAGGACTTCCAGGAGGCGTTCTGAGGGTCCAACTCTGGCGGGCCGGACACCTCGGGCGGCGACGGCGGAGCGGCTTCAGCACGGGCTCCTGCAAGAGGATAAAACTGGGTTTAACTGGTCAGAACTGGGTTTAACTGGTCAGAACTGGGTTTAACTGGGATTTAAAAGGGTTTAACTGGTCAGAACTTGGTTTAACTGGTCAGAACTGGGGTTTAACTGGTGTTTTAACTGGGTTTTAACTGTGGTTTAAAAGGTTTTTAACTGTGGTTTAACTGGGTTTAAAAGGGTTTTAACTGTGGTTTAAAAGGGTTTTAACTGGGTTTTAACTGTGGTTTAACTGGGTTTAACTGGTCAGAACTGGGGTTTAACTGGGGTTTAACTGGGTTTAACTGGTCAGAACTGGGGTTAACTGGGGTTAACTGTTTTTAACGGGGTTTAACGGGGGTTTACCTGGGTTTAACTGTGGTTTAACTGGGTTTAACTGGTCAGAACTGGGGTTTAACTGGGGTTTAACTGGGGTTAACTGGGTTTAACTGGTCAGAACTGGGTTTAACTGGGGTTTAACGGGGTTTAACGGGGGTTTACCTGGGGTTTACCTGGGTTTAACTGGGTTTTAACTGTGGTTTAACTGGGTTTAACTGGTCAGAACTGGGGTTTAACTGGGGTTAACTGGGTTTAACTGGTCAGAACTGGGTTTAACTGGTCAGAACTGGGTTTAACTGGGGTTAACTGGGGTTTAACTGGGGTTTAACTGTTTTTAACGGGGTTTAACGGGGGTTTACCTGGGGTTTACCTGGGGTTAAACTGGGTTTAACTGGGGTTACCTGGGGTTTAACTGGGGTTTAACTGTTTTTAACTGTTTTTAACGGGGTTTAACGGGGGTTTACCTGGGTTTAACTGTGGTTTAACTGGGTTTAACTGGTCAGAACTGGGGTTTAACTGGGGTTAACTGGGTTTAACTGGTCAGAACTGGGTTTAACTGGTCAGAACTGGGTTTAACTGGGGTTTAACTGTTTTTAACGGGGTTTAACGGGGGTTTACCTGGGGTTTACCTGGGGTTAAACTGGGTTTAACTGGGGTTACCTGGGGTTTAACTGGGGTTTAACTGTTTTTAACTGTTTTTAACGGGGTTTAACGGGGGTTTACCTGGGGTTTAACTGTTTTTAACTGTTTTTAACGGGGTTTAACGGGGGTTTACCTGGGGTTTAACTGGGGTTTAACTGGGTTTAACTGAGGTTACCTGGGGTTTAACTGTTTTTAACGGGGTTTAACGGGGGTTTACCTGGGGTTTAACTGGGTTTAACTGGGGTTTACCTGGGGTTTAACTGGGGTTTAACTGGGGTTTACCTGGGGTTTAACTGGGGTTTAACTGGGGTTTAACTGGGTTTAACTGGGGTTTACCTGGTCAGAACTGGGGGTTAACTGGGTTTAACTGGTCAGAACTGGGTTTAACTGGTCAGAACTGGGTTTAACTGGGGTTAACTGGGGTTTAACTGGGTTTAACTGGGGTTTACCTGGGGTTTAACTGGGTTTAACTGGGGTTTACCTGGGGTTTAACTGGGGTTTAACTGTTTTTAACGGGGTTTAACGGGGGTTTACCTGGGGTTACCTGGGGTTTAACTGTTTTTAACTGTTTTTAACGGGGTTTAACTGGGGTTTAACTGGGTTTAACTGGGGTTTACCTGGGTTTAACTGGGGTTTAAAGGTTGAGTAGGGGCTCTTTTTCTGGAACATTTTTTTTACATATTGCTTGAAATACTCTTCACACCCCCATTGCAACCAATTAATTAAAAGTTTTGACACAAAAATGAAAAGTTTTAGTGGCCTCTAGAACGTACAATCTAGGAAAAACAGTATCCAATCATACTGAACGGACCGTTCACAATGATTGGATACTGATGCGTCTATCAAACTGCAATCTGCCCCTCCCCCCCCCTCCTCCCCCCTGTGCGCGTACCCTGCTCCGTGAACGAAGCTTGGCAGGAAGCTAAACTAGAGCCAGCTTGGCTAGCACCTAGCATTATTAAACGTATAGTTAGCATATACTAAATACGGCAACGATCGATGCTTGCTGTCAGAACAGCGCTCGTGCACCTTCGTGCTCGTTCATGTACTTTAGAGGCGTGGCTTCGGGGGGAAAGTGAAGAAAAGGGTTGGGACTTTTTACCGGTGTATTTTCAAAATGCAGCTTCGCTGGACTCAAAATCCAGGATCTCCTACCCTACCTTTAACTGGGTTTAACTGGGGTTTAACTGGGTTTAAATGGGTTTTAACTGGGGTTGAACTGGGGTTGAACTGGGGTTTAACTGGGGTTTAAATGGGTTTAAATGGGGTTGAACTGGGGTTGAACTGGGGTTGAACTGGGGTTTAACTGGGTTTAAATGGGGTTTAACTGGGGTTTAAATGGGGTTTAAATGGGTTTTAACTGGGGTTGAACTGGGGTTGAACTGGGGTTTAACTGGGTTTAACTGGGGTTTAACTGGGTTTAACTGACCAGAACTGGGTTTAACTGGGGTTTAACTGGGGTTTAACTGGGGTTTAACTGGGTTTAACTGGGGTTTAACTGGGGTTTAACTGGGGTTTAACTGGGGCTGCTCACTGTCTGCGATGGCTCCCAGGTCGATGTGTCCGTGCTTGTCTTTCACGGTGACCGCCGGCACAAACGGCGCCTCCTCCACCTCCTCTTCCTCCATCTTGGTCTGCGGTGGCGATCCAACATCAGGGCGGAGTTTGATTACAGAGTTCAGATTAAGATCAGAATTATTGGTCATACATAAACACGAAATTTGTCCTCCGCTTTTAACCATCCAGGTTGGCACCTGTTGAACATTCACAGGGTGGCACACTCAGAGAGACAGATGCCAACCTGGAGCGGTGGGCAGCAGGGGGTACGGTGCCTTGCTCAAGGGCACCTCGGCCGTAACAAGGAGGTGGACTGACACCCCTCCAGCTGCCAACCTTCCAGTTATTGGCCGACCAACTCTAACCACCGAACCACGGGCGCCCCTAACAGCAACAAATGACCTGAGGTCATGTGATCTGTCCCTGAGGTCATGTGATCTGTCCCTGAGGTCATGTGATCGGTCCCTGAGGTCACGTGATCTGTCCCTGAGGTCACGTGATCTGTCCCTGAGGTCACGTGATCTGTCCCTGAGGTCACGTGATCTGTCCCTGAGGTCACGTGATCTGTTCTGAGGTCATGTGATCTGTTAGGAGGTCATGTGATCTGTTCTGAGGTCATGTGATCTGTCCCTGAGGTCATGTGATCTGTCCCTGAGGTCACGTGACCTGTTAGGAGGTCATGTGATCTGTTCTGAGGTCATGTGATCTGTCCTGAGGTCACGTGATCTGTTAGGAGGTCATGTGATCTGTTAGGAGGTCATGTGATCTGTTCTGAGGTCATGTGATCGGTCCCTGAGGTCACGTGATCTGTCCCTGAGGTCATGTGATCTGTCCCTGAGGTCACGTGATCTGTCCCTGAGGTCACGTGATCTGTCCCTGAGGTCACGTGATCTGTTAGGAGGTCATGTGATCTGTTAGGAGGTCATGTGATCTGTTCTGAGGTCATGTGATCGGTCCCTGAGGTCACATGATCTGTCCCTGAGGTCATGTGATCTGTCCCTGAGGTCATGTGATCGGTCCCTGAGGTCATGTGATCTGTCCCTGAGGTCATGTGATCTGTCCTGAGGTCACGTGATCTGTCCCTGAGGTCACGTGATCTGTCCCTGAGGTCACGTGATCTGTCCCTGAGGTCACGTGATCTGTTAGGAGGTCACGTGATCTGTTAGGAGGTCATGTGATCTGTTAGGAGGTCATGTGATCTGTTCTGAGGTCATGTGATCTGTCCCTGAGGTCATGTGATCTGTCCCTGAGGTCATGTGATCTGTCCCTGAGGTCACGTGATCTGTCCCTGAGGTCACGTGATCGGTCCCTGAGGTCACGTGATCTGTCCTGAGGTCACGTGATCTGTCCTGAGGTCATGTGATCTGTCCCTGAGGTCACGTGATCTGTCCTGAGGTCATGTGATCTGTCCCTGAGGTCATGTGATCTGTCCCTGAGGTCATGTGATCTGTCCCTGAGGTCATGTGATCAGCATATAACATAAATAAAAACAGTTTGCACCCCATCGGACCCCTGAGGCTGTTTCAGAAGAACATTCTCCAACGTGCACAGAAAAAACTTCTGAACCACCTCTGATTCTGTCCATGATCTGGTTTTGATGGACAGAATCAGAGGTGGTTCATACCACAGTATTGGTAGGTCCATGAACGCACCACAGAGACAGGTGGGAGCCTCACCTGGGGCGGCAGGTGTGCGTCGCAGCTCTGATGTCGGACTCCATAGGAGTGCTCCAGCTCTGAGGGACAGAATCACAGTTAGCATGATGTCACAGTTAGCATGACGTCGCACTCTGCCTCCTGCGGTGCGGGGGAAGCTGGGGGCGGGGCCTGTACCTACCTACGTCAGCTGTGTTGAGGATGTTGAGGACTCTTGTGTGCGGCTTCCTCCCGCTCCGCCCCGCCTGCATCTCCACCAGCAGCCGCGCCTCATCCACGATGTTCAGGATCCTCCCCAGAGCCTCGTTCCCCAGAGTCTCCATGACGGAGGCGAACTGCTCCTGAGGGCACGAGTGGAGCGCTAACAGGTGCAGCGCTAACAGGTGCAATGCTAACAGGTGCAGCGCTAACAGGTGCAGCGCTAACAGGTGCAATGCTAACAGGTGCAGCGCTAACAGGTGCAGCGCTAACAGGTGCAGCATTAACAGGTGCAACGCTAACAGGTGCAGCATTAACAGGTGCAACGCTAACAGGTGCAGCATTAACAGATGCAGCGCTAACAGGTGCAGCATTAACAGGTGCAACGCTAACAGGTGCAGCATTAACAGGTGCAGCGCTAACAGATGCAGCATTAACAGGTGCAGCGCTAACAGGTGCAGCATTAACAGATGCAGCGCTAACAGGTGCAGCATTAACAGGTGCAGCGCTAACAGGTGCAGCGCTAACAGGTGCAGCATTAACAGGTGCAGCGCTAACAGGTGCAGCATTAACAGGTGCAGCGCTAACAGGTGCAGCATTAACAGATGCAGCGCTAACAGGTGCAGCATTAACAGGTGCAGCGCTAACAGGTGCAGCATTAACAGGTGCAGCGCTAACAGGTGCAGCATTAACAGGTGCAGCGCTAACAGGTGCAGCATTAACAGGTGCAGCGCTAACAGGTGCAGCATTAACAGATGCAACGCTAACAGGTGCAGCGCTAACAGGTGCAGCATTAACAGGTGCAGCGCTAACAGGTGCAGCATTAACAGGTGCAGCGCTAACAGGTGCAGCGCTAACAGGTGCAGCATTAACAGGTGCAACGCTAACAGGTGCAGCATTAACAGATGCAGCGCTAACAGGTGCGACGCTAACAGGTGCAGCATTAACAGGTGCAACGCTAACAGGTGCAGCGCTAACAGGTGCAACGCTAACAGGTGCGACGCTAACAGGTGCAGCATTAACAGGTGCAACGCTAACAGGTGCAACGCTAACAGGTGCAGCGCTAACAGGTGCAGCGCTAACAGGTGCAACGCTAACAGGTGCAGCGCTAACAGGTGCAACGCTAACAGGTGCAGCGCTAACAGGTGCAACGCTAACAGGTGCAGCGCTAACAGGTGCAGCATTAACAGGTGCAACGCTAACAGGTGCAGCATTAACAGGTGCAACGCTAACAGGTGCAACGCTAACAGGTGCAGCGCTAACAGGTGCAACGCTAACAGCGCTGCGACAGCGACGTGTTACTTTTTTTTTTTTTCTGTAACGAGGGCACTGCAAAAAAGGAATTTCCCGCAAGGGATTAATAAAGTAATTCTGATTCTGATTTAGCGCCACATTCAACAACAAAACAGAACAAAACAAAACCCGGTAAAAGTAAGGAGAGAAGAAAAACTAGGGGCCACGGCCCTCAGTTCCTGGAACCATTTCAGCTCCTTCTCCTCAGCTGGGTCTGTTCTGGGTTCCACAGGAACACATCTGACGGGGGTGTTTGGTGGTCGGTAGCCCTTGGTGAGCTCTTCCAGCCTCCATGTTAGACGCCCCATGTGATCGTCCATGATTAATATCACCATCATGCAGACCATGAACACAGTGGCCTCCCTGCTCTCCATGTTAGCTTCTTGGTGCTGTTTTTTCTTCTCTCCTTACCTTTACCGGGTTTTGTTTTGTTGTTGAATGTGGCGCTAAAGTAACACGTCGCTGTCGCAGGCATCAGTCCCTATTAGGTCCGACTCATGGGAATGCAGACTGAAACAGATCCGCTGGAGAAGGACAGTTCTTAGAACGGCTCTGTCCGAAAGCGGCTAATGCTGCTGTAGGACTTTAAGTTTATTGTGTTTCCTTTTCTTTGTTTGTTATGAAATAGTGTTCTTCAGTGGACACACTTGGGAATCATCGTTACCTTTCAGGATGCAACAACAACAACAATAACAACAACAATAATAATAATAAAGCCCCTTTTCAGGACGCGCTATAAATCCAGCTTCAGCCGCCGGAAACCGGAGCTGCCGCCCCCGCGCTGCTCACCGTCTTATCCCGCCTCACCGCCGGCTCTCTGCCAGGTTGTGGCGGCTCCTCTCCGGGGTCTCCGGTTCCGGAGGTCGGGCCGTCCTCCACCAACTTCTTCAGCTCCGCCACGGCAGCGTGGACCAGAGACTCCATGACGGTGGCCAGCTGGGTGTGCAGGGGGGCCGCGGAAGAGCTCATCCTGCGGGCGGAGCGGCCGCCGGACCCGGGCTGACGGCTGTGGGTAACCGGCTGGAGGTCCCGCTGCCCCGCGGAACATCAGCGGAGCACCGGGGGCTCCGACAAAGACAAAAACACCGCCACCGGAGCAGGACTTCAGCTCGGGACAACACACCGCTCACACACACCTGCCGGAAGTGTCCCCTGATCATGCTCCGACCGGAACCACAACTTCCGGTGGAAAAAGATTCCGCTTCCGGCGCATTGTTGATTAAAGTCCAGAAAACATCTTCAGGTTTTTATAGGGCTCGGGCACACGCGTTGCATTCTGGGATATGGTCGCCATATTGGAGGCACAATCTATCGTAAACAAACCGAGGCAAGACAGAGATCAAGGAACAAACAGTGAGAGAAAAGTGAGAGAAAAGCATGTTAAAATGGAAGAAAGGATGTGGGATATACCGGGATACATTACAGAAGGAAGCCAGAGATCGGTACAGAAGATTGGCGTTATAAACGGACTGGACCCTTATGAAATACCGAGCAAGGAATGGATTGTCGACGAAGATTTACTGCCTAAGTTCACCCTTTCGGACATAATTGCGTATATAGTATGTGGTGTCAGTGCTTATACTTTGCAACAGTTTCAATTATAATGACACTTTACACTTTTGTCATGTACTCTACTTGTAAATAAATAATGAAACACACACACTTGGCTGTATCTCAAAGCATATTTATTTCAGACGACTTCAACTTTGCACAACACTCCTGCTCATGGTGGTCAGAGTACAACATACAGACACAATCTTGTCAAAGAATGTTTTGTCTTCACCTTCGCATGGCAAAACTATGTTGATAGGTACTTTTGCTGACAAAAAGGTGTTTCTGACAGTTCCAATCGCCCTTTCCATGTGAATTTGGAGATGGGGAATTTTCCTTGTATTTTCCACATTAAATTAAGATTAAGATCAGATTTATTGTCATGTATACATGCATACACACGAAATTTGTCCTCTGCTTTTAACCCATTGAGACGTCCCTTGCTTCCAACTGACAGTGTCCTCTTGTGAAGGCGGGGATCTTTACCTCAGCACACAAAAGTCTGTAACTTACCAGAATGAAAATGCAGAGAA
The DNA here is from genome assembly GCF_027942865.1 of Odontesthes bonariensis. Classification (NCBI taxonomy): domain Eukaryota; kingdom Metazoa; phylum Chordata; class Actinopteri; order Atheriniformes; family Atherinopsidae; genus Odontesthes; species Odontesthes bonariensis. Next base: position 472,625 of record NC_134528.1, on the reverse strand, counting down.
CACACTCTCATCGACACCGGGATTGAGTGGAAAGTTATGCTTGGTTGTCTTACAGCAGCGATCCATGCTAGTCGACGACGCTTTGTTATCTCGGACACTTGGTCTCCGTGGGTGCGCCTCCAAGCAGGAAACCGGTAAAAAGATAAACCATTTACGATTTCCCCCCCATTCCTGTCACGGCTTACGCTATTGCACCCCACGACACAGCAACGTGCGACCATAGTGGCAAAGACAATAAGTAAAATAGATAAACCAACGAAGAAAGTTCCGAGACCAGGCGGGAGTACGTCTGCGCGCAGTGGAAAACAATGTAAACAAAACAGTTCTGAGCCTCCAGTATGGCCGCCGCTCACGTAGTGACGTCACGTGCCCGAGCCCTATTAGAAAATGTAAAATAATAATTCGAACCATTTTAAGAAAAACGGTTTAAAAATCAAAGTGAATTTATTTCTGTAAATGTGTTGAAATCTAGTTTTATTTAGAATTCTTTTGGATGATTTTCAGACCGGAAGTTCATTCTCAGTTAAAGTAGACCTCCACTGTCAGACCCAGGCTGTGTTCGAAACCGCCTACTACATACTTGAAAACGGCATACTCATCGATCTGACAGTATGCAGAGCGTTTACACACAGTGCACTTCACTCCTGCCCGAGCCGAAATCAGCCGGCCTGAAAAGCTGATTTCGCTTAAGCTATAAACTCTGTAAATATATAACTTTAGCAACATTTGAAACATTTTCAGGCAAGAAAGTAGTCATTTAGACCCCCAAGGTGTTGAAAATCTGACAAAATACCGGCTATTTACAATTTTGTTCCCACGAATTCGCCGCTAGTAAAGCTAGCCGCTGTGAGCAACGCACTTCCGGTTTCGCCGTTTTGACTGCTCTCGTCCCGTTAACTGAATTTGACCGTTCAAATGGCGATGGGCGACGTCACGTTACGTTGCATCTTGGGTAGTTTGAGTGTGACAAGTGACCTCATGATGAATACTCAACATTTCGGCGAATCTAGTATGCATCTAGTGTACATCTGGGAACTTAAAAAAGTATGACTAGTAGGAATAGTAGGAGAAGTAGGCGGTTTCGAACACAGCCCCAGAAATGCACGGCGTACATTTAAAAATAAAACCGCGAATGCACTTCCGGTTGAATCGTTTTCCTCACAAATGAATTAATTATTAAACAGTATGACTTAAAATCTATCAATTCCCGGTCTATTGTATATATTGTTTTTATTTGTATTCAAGGTAAACACGAGAAACTTGTGCTAAAGAAAAAATAAATAAATGGACCAGACTCAGTGAGTAATTCCCTATAATATAGACCAGTGAGCAGTGCTGACCAACATGTCATTGGGGTCATCAGGTGGGAACCTCCTTTCATCTGTGTTTCGTCTAGTTGGGCCCACGATACCTCCAGCATGCTAGAGAGTGACCACTGGCGTCCCAGAGTCACCCCCCTAAAGCCAGCCATCACTGCTCCTCACACCACAACAACCATCTTTTACAGCCACAAGCCCAGCCTCTCACCAACTGCACACCAGTCACAGCGGGGTGGGGATGCAAACCCTGGTTCGGGTAGGGGGTAATGAAAGTATAGAGGGTGCCAGAGGTGGAGGCAGGACAAGACACACGAGCAGATTCAGCAGACAAACTCACCTAAACAGTCCTATAATCAGCAAAAATGCCAGCAGAAGCAAAGCCATACACCTCACTCAAAGCCAACTCACCCAAAATGGCCGCCTGGTTTCAAAAGGCTCACATGGGCCACACCCTCCACTTAAATATCCTGAACTTCTTCTTTGCTTCTTCCAAGAGTCTGTTTACCCTAAGTGCCCCCCCTGCTGGGCCCCCAGCTGCTATTGCTTCTTCTTATCCAAATCCACTGACTGGACTTTACTGTCTCATCTGACACTTCTTTCACTATTTTCCTCACACTCTGTCCACTTACACCCAGCTCCCTCAGCAATGAGACAACAGACTTTGCAACAAATCCTCTACATCCTACTTCCACTGGACAGATTCTAACCTTCCATCCTCGCTGCTCTGCTTCTGCCCCCAACTCCACATATCTAAGCTTTTTCCTTTCATATGCTTCTGCTACTAATTCCTCCCAAGGAACAGTCAGCTCTATGAAATAGACTCTCATTCTACTCCTAGACCACAAGACTGTATCAGGCCTTAGATTTGTAGAGGCTATCTCCTGGGGAACAACAAGCTTATTTCCTAAATCTACCTGCATCTCCCAATCACAAGCATCCTCCAAGCTGCCGTGCCTCCTTATCGTCTTATTAACTTTCTCCCCCTCTTGAACAAACTGAATTGCCCCTCTCTTCACCTTAGACCCTCCTAAGTTTACTGTATAGTAAACTTTTGTTTGGTCAGTGCACATTTTCTCTTAAGCTATTACTCATATCCATAAGCCAACATCTCATAAGATGCCATAGGCCTATACATTTTATTGTGTACTATAGAGTGCGTCACTGCCGTTTCATTATCATTTCATTTTGACTTTATTGCATTTTCTATACATTTGTTTCAGTTAGTTTTTCTGTGATCAATGAGAAAACATAAAAAACACACCAAGTCACAACATGATCAAATGTTCTGTAGACTTTACTCAGTGAGACATTCACAATAGGCCAACGCTTTTTTGTTTTTGTCAACTACTTCTTCACAACATCTCAACATGTCGTCAGTGTTGTGAAACATGAATTTGAATGGCCTCAGGATCGCTCCAGATGGTTTATTCTGTTCTGAACACATCCCGGTTCGTTTGAAATAAATGCCATTTGCTGATATTGTTGTGGACACGTGACATCCTTGGTTTGGCACGAGGGCAATGCCATGTGTTTGCTGAGGAATTGTGCGTTACAAATATCCTCCCGAGGCGACTGTAACAGTGCAAAGTTGGCTCATGGAGGGAAAAACAGAAGTGCTGACCAGGGGGCGGGGCCAGAATCGGAGCAGGGCCAGAATCGGAGCGCCATCAGCTGCTCGCTGTGTTCTGACATCATGTTCTGACATCACGCCGAGCCCTCGCCGCGGCGCTGCCGCTCCCACCACTCCGTGATCAGGTGGTTGGCGACGGCGTGCCTGGGAGGCAGCCAGAGGACGGGGGGGTCGCCGGACCTGGGCGGGGTCTTCACCTGCAGGGCGCCGGCGATTTCCTCCGGGCTGAACCAGCGAGCGTCCTCCAGCTCCGAGCGGTCCACGTCCAGCTGCGTGGGAACCGCAGCAGGTCAAATGACGGCGGAACGTACACAAAGAAAGCACCTGTAGAGTGGGCGGGGCTCACCTGGGAGTGGGCGGGGCTTACGGTGGCGTGGAAGCCCAGCATGAAGGAGCTGTTAGGAAACGGCCAGTGCTGCGACGAGCTGTAGGACAGACTCCGGACCTCCAGTCCCACCTCCTCTGCCACCTCCCTGCACAGGGTCTGCTCCAGAGTCTCCCCTGGAACCAGAACCAGAACCAGTCAGACACATGAGAACCAGAACCAGTCAGACACACCAGAACCAGAACCAGTCAGACACATGAGAACCAGTCAGAAACACCAGAACCAGTCAGAGACACCAGAACCAGAACCAGTCAGACACACCAGAACCAGTCAGAGACACCAGAACCAGAACCAGTCAGACACACCAGAACCAGTCAGAGACACCAGAACTAGAACCAGTCAGACACATGAGAACCAGTCAGACACACCAGAACCAGAACCAGTCAGACACATGAGAACCAGACCCAGAACCAGTCAGAAACACCAGAACCAGTCAGACACACCAGAACCAGACCCAGAACCAGTCAGACACACCAGAACCAGAATCATGCAGTTTTGAAGGATGAGCATGGGGGGGACATACAGGTGTGTCATCAAGTGATACTCAGGTGTGTCAGCAGGTGATACTCAGGTGTGTGATCAGGTGATACTCAGGTGTGTGATCAGGTGATACTCAGGGGTGTGATCAGGTGATACTCAGGGGTGTGATCAGGTGATACTCAGGGGTGTCAGCAGGTGATACTCAGGTGTGTCATCAGGTGATACTCAGGTGTGTCAGCAGGTGATACTCAGGTGTGTGATCAGGTGATACTCAGGTGTGTCATCAGGTGATACTCAGGTGTGTCAGCAGGTGATACTCAGGTGTGTCATCAGGTGATACTCAGGTGTGTCATCAGGTGATACTCAGGTGTGTGATCAGGTGATACTCAGGGGTGTGATCAGGTGATACTCAGGGGTGTGATCAGGTGATACTCAGGTGTGTGATCAGGTGATACTCAGGTGTGTCATCAGGTGATACTCAGGTGTGTCAGCAGGTGATACTCAGGTGTGTCATCAGGTGATACTCAGGTGTGTCATCAGGTGATACTCAGGTGTGTCAGCAGGTGATACTCAGGTGTGTCATCAAGTGATACTCAGGTGTGTGATCAGGTGATACTCAGGTGTGTCAGCAGGTGATACTCAGGTGTGTCATCAGGTGATACTCAGGTGTGTCAGCAGGTGATACTCAGGTGTGTCATCAAGTGATACTCAGGTGTGTGATCAGGTGATACTGAGGTGTGTGATCAGGTGATACTCAGGTGTGTGATCAGGTGATGCTCAGGTGTGTCATCAGGTGATACTCAGTTGTGTGATCAGGTGATACTCAGGTGTGTGATCAGATGATACTCAGGTGTGTCATCAGGTGATACTCAGGTGTGTGATCAGGTGATACTCAGGTGTGTCATCAGGTGATACTCAGGTGTGTGATCAGGTGATACTCAGGTGTGTCAGCAGGTGATACTCAGGTGTGTCATCAGGTGATACTCAGGTGTGTGATCAGGTGATACTCAGGTGTGTCATCAGGTGATACTCAGGTGTGTGATCAGGTGATACTCAGGTGTGTCATCAGGTGATACTCAGGTGTGTGATCAGGTGATACTCAGGGGTGTCAGCAGGTGATACTCAGGTGTGTCATCAGGTGATACTCAGGTGTGTGATCAGGTGATACTCAGGGGTGTGATCAGGTGATACTCAGGGGTGTCAGCAGGTGATACTCAGGTGTGTGATCAGGTGATACTCAGGTGTGTCATCAGGTGATACTCAGGTGTGTCAGCAGGTGATACTCAGGTGTGTCATCAGGTGATACTCAGGTGTGTCATCAGGTGATACTCAGGTGTGTGATCAGGTGATACTCAGGGGTGTGATCAGGTGATACTCAGGGGTGTGATCAGGTGATACTCAGGTGTGTGATCAGGTGATACTCAGGTGTGTCATCAGGTGATACTCAGGTGTGTCAGCAGGTGATACTCAGGTGTGTCATCAGGTGATACTCAGGTGTGTCATCAGGTGATACTCAGGTGTGTCAGCAGGTGATACTCAGGTGTGTCATCAAGTGATACTCAGGTGTGTGATCAGGTGATACTCAGGTGTGTCAGCAGGTGATACTCAGGTGTGTCATCAGGTGATACTCAGGTGTGTCAGCAGGTGATACTCAGGTGTGTCATCAAGTGATACTCAGGTGTGTGATCAGGTGATACTGAGGTGTGTGATCAGGTGATACTCAGGTGTGTGATCAGGTGATGCTCAGGTGTGTCATCAGGTGATACTCAGTTGTGTGATCAGGTGATACTCAGGTGTGTGATCAGATGATACTCAGGTGTGTGATCAGGTGATACTCAGGTGTGTCAGCAGGTGATACTCAGGTGTGTGATCAGGTGATACTCAGGTGTGTCAGCAGGTGATACTCAGGTGTGTCATCAGGTGATACTCAGGTGTGTCATCAGGTGATACTCAGGTGTGTGATCAGGTGATACTCAGGTGTGTCAGCAGGTGATACTCAGGTGTGTCATCAGGTGATACTCAGGTGTGTCATCAGGTGATACTCAGGTGTGTCATCAGGTGTTACTCAGGTGTGTCATCAGGTGATACTCAGGTGTGTCATCAGGTGATACTCAGGTGTGTCAGCAGGTGATACTCAGGTGTGTGATCAGGTGATGCTCAGGTGTGTCAGCAGGTGATACTCAGGTGTGTGATCAGGTGATACTCAGGTGTGTGATCAGGTGATACTCAGGTGTGTGATCAGGTGATACTCAGGTGTGTCAGCAGGTGATACTCAGGTGTGTCATCAGGTGATACTCAGGTGTGTCAGCAGGTGATACTCAGGTGTGTCAGCAGGTGATACTCAGGTGTGTCAGCAGGTGATACTCAGGTGTGTGATCAGGTGATACTCAGGTGTGTCAGCAGGTGATACTCAGATGTGTCATCAGGTAATACTCAGGTGTGTCAGAAGGTGATACTCAGGTGTGTCATCAGGTGATACTCAGGTGTGTCATCAGGTGATACTCAGGTGTGTGATCAGGTGATACTCAGGTGTGTCATCAGGTGATACTCAGGTGTGTCAGCAGGTGATACTGACCCATGTCACAGAAACCGGCCAGAGCGCTGTACAGCCCCCGAGGAAAAGACGCCTGACGGCCAAGGAGACACCGCTTTCCATCGGAAACCAGGACGATCACCACCGGAGACATCTGCAGGGAAACAGTCAGAAAACAGTTAGAAAACAGTCAGAAAACAGTCAGGAAAACAGAAAACAGTCAAGAAAAAAGTCAGGAAACAGTCAGGAAACGGTTAGAAAACAGTCAGAAAACAGTCAGAAAAAAGTCAGGAAAAAAGTCAGGAAACAGTCAGGAAACGGTTAGGAAAACAGAAAACAGTCAGAAAACAGTCAAGAAAAAAGTCAGGAAACAGTCAGGAAACGGTTAGAAAACAGTCAGAAAACAGTCAGGAAAACAGAAAACAGTCAGAAAACAGTCAAGAAAAAAGTCAGGAAACAGTCAGGAAACGGTTAGAAAAACAGTCAGAAAACAGTCAGGAAAAGTCAGGAAACAATCAGAAAACAGTCAGAAAACGTTAGAAAACAGTCAGAAAACGTTAGAAAACGTTAGAAAACAGTCAGAAAATGTTAGAAAACGTTAGAAAACAGTCAGGAAACAGTCAGAAAACGTTAGAAAACGTTAGAAAACAGTCAGAAAATGTTAGAAAACGTTAGAAAACAGTCAGAAAATGTTTTAATAACGTTAGAAAACCGTTAGAAAACCGTTAGACTGCATTTTACCACGGTCTGGTTTAAATTGGGTTTGGTTCTGATCAGACTCAGGGCGGGTTCGGTTCTCGGTCATCACCTTTGGGTAGTAGACTATAGAACTGCTGCTGCAGACCCTCTGGCTGCCGGCCTGGTTCCGCTGGGTCGGGTGGCCTGTAGCACTGCAGAACCTGTGGGTCTGATGCCATCGCAGCAGAGCCTGAGCCTGCAGGAAGACCGGCGTCAGGACCACAACATGGACCACAACATGGACCAGCACATGGACCACAACATGGACCAGAACATGGACCAGCACATGGACCAGAACATGGACCACAACATGGACCAGAACATGGACCAGCACATGGACCAGAACATGGACCAGAACATGGACTAGAACATGGACCAGAACCTGGACCACAACATGGACCAGCACATGGACCACAACATGGACCAGAACATGGACCAGCACATGGACCAGAACATGGACCAGAACATGGACCAGAACATGGACCACAACATGGACCAGCACATGGACCAGAACATGGACCACAACATGGACCAGAACATGGACCACAACATGGACCAGAACCTGGACTGGATCACATAGAACCTCAGAGTGTAGTTACCCACCTTGGCCACGAGGGGCGCCTCTGGTCCTGGCAGGAGAAAGAAGGCTTTCCTCAGATCGATGAAGGTTCCCTGACACTCTGCAGCTACTGCTGCCTGGTCCAGTTCTCCTGAACAAAAACCAGAATCAGGTCCAGTTCTCCTGAACACACACCAGAATCATCCACATTATCCAACACATTCATCCAAACTGCATCTATTCATACCAACATCCAGACAGAACTGAGTTTGGTTCTGTTCAGAGCAGCCAATCAGAACCGACTCCTTCAGCAGAGATCCGTCAGAGCCGAATCTCTCCAGGACCGACCGCAAATCTGGAACAAGAGCAAAAAATTTCTGTTTGAGAGGCACCGACCTGAGCCTGATGCTGAACTCTACCTCTGTGGACTGGTTCTGGAACCTGTGGTCCTGGTCTACCTGTGGTCCTGGTCTATCTGTGGTCCTGGTCTTGGCTCTGAGGTGGTTCTGGTCTTGGTCCTGGTCTAACCTGTGGTCCTGGTCTAACCTGTGGTTCTGGTCTACCTGTGGTCCTGGTCTACCTGTGGTCCTGGTCTTGGCTCTGAGGTGGTCCTGGTCTAACCTGTGGTTCTGGTCTACCTGTGGTCCTGGTCTTGACCTGTGGTTCTGGTCTAACCTGTGGTTCTGGTCTTGGCTCTGACGTACCTGGGCAGCTGAGGCTGACGGGTCGGAGGGTTCCCGTGTCTTGGTGCTGCAGCAGAGGACTCAGGCGGTGGAACAGGAAGATGTGGCCCTCCTGGAGCGCTGCGGCACACGCCTCATCGTCCTCCTTCAGCCGGTTCATGTACCTGAGAGGACGGATCCATAATCAATCAATAACTAATCAATAACTAATCAATCAGGTCATCAGTCAGTGGGACGAGCTCCCGAACCTCATCCTGGACACGAAGTCTGAGCAGCAGCGGGTCGGCTGACCGGCGGAGAAAAGGGTCCTCAAAGGTCTGAGCAGGGCGGCCATTTTGGGCTGGAGGACGCTGAAGTGGGCTGAACCGGTCTGGTCTGGCTGAAGTGGGCTGAACCGGTCTGGTCTGGCTGAAGTGGGCTGAACCGGTCTGGTCTGGCTGAAGTGGGCTGAACCGGTCTGGTCTGGCTGAAGTGGGCTGAACTGGTCTGGTCTGGCTGAAGTGGGCTGAAGTGGTCTGGTCTGGCTGAAGTGGGCTGAACTGGTCTGGTCTGGCTGAAGTGGGCTGAACCGGTCTGGTCTGGTTCTCCTGCCTGCAGACATGGAGCAGGGCACAGTGGAACCGTGGCTGCAGTTGGAAACTGTCAGAACAAAAACTGCAGAGAGTCCTGAGCAGACAGAGGCTGTGTTCGAAACCGCCTACTTCTCCTACTATTCCTTCTAGTCATACTAGTCATACTACTCCCGGATGCATACTAGATTCGCCGAAATGTTGGGTATGCATCATGAGGTTACTTGTCACACTCTAACTACCCAAGATGCAACGTAACGTGACGTCGCCCATCGCCATTTGAACGGTCAAATTCCGTTAACGGGACGAGAGCAGTCAAAACGGCATAACCGGAAGTGCGTTGCTCACTGCGGCTAGCTTTAGAACCGAATTCGTGGGAACAAAATTGTAAACAGCCGGTATTTTGTCAGATTTTCAACACCTTGGGGGTCTAAACGACTACTTTCTCACCTGAAAATGTTTCAAATGCAAACTACATACTACATACTTCCATACTGAATACTACATACAACATACTACATACTACATACTTCCATACTGCATACTACATACAACATACTACATACTACATACTTCCATACTGCATACTACATACAACATACTACATACTACATACTGCATACTGCATACTACATATAACATACTGCATACTACATACTACATACTGCATACTACATATAACATACTGCATACTACATATAACATACTGCATACTACATACTACATACTGCATACTACATACTACATACTACATACTGCATACTACATACTGCATACTACATACTGCATACTACATACTACATACTGCATACTGCATACTACATACTACATACTACATACTACATACTGCATACTACATACTACATACTACATACTGCATACTACATACTGCATACTGCATACTACATACTACATATAACATACTGCATACTGCATACTGCATACTACATACTGCATACTACATACTGCATACTACATACTACATACTGCATACTACATACTGCATACTACATACTACATACTACATACTGCATACTACATACTACATACTGCATACTACATACTGCATACTGCATACTACATACTACATATAACATACTGCATACTACATACTACATACTACATACTGCATACTACATACTACATACTGCATACTACATACTGCATACTGCATACTACATACTGCATACTACATACTACATACTGCATACTACATACTACATACTACATACTGCATACTACATACTACATACTGCATCCTACATACTACATACTGCATACTACATACTACATACTACATACTGCATACTACATACTACATACTGCATACTACATACTACATACTACATACTGCATACTACATATAACATACTGCATACTACCATACTACATACTGCATACTACATACTACATACTGCATACTACATACTACATACTACATACTGCATACTACATATAACATACTGCATACTACATACTACATACTGCATACTACATACTACATACTGCATACTGCATACTACATACTACATACTGCATACTTCCATACTGCATACTACATACTACATACTACATACTGCATACTACATACTTCCATACTGCATACTACATATAACATACTGCATACTACCATACTACATACTGCATACTGCATACTACATACTACATACTGCATACTGCATACTACATACTGCATACTACATACTACATACTGCATACTGCATACTGCATACTGCATACTACATACTGCATACTGCATACCGCATACCGCATACCGCATACCACATACCACATACTACATACTGCATACTGCATACTACATACTGCATACTGCATACTGCATACTACATACTTCATACTGCATACTGCATACTACATACTTCCATACTGCATACTACATACTGCATACTACATACTGCATACTGCATACTGCATACTACATACTACATACTGCATACTACATACTACATACTTCCATACTACATACTACATACTACATACTGCATACTTCCATACTGCATACTACATACTTCATACTGCATACTACATACTACATACTTCCATACTGCATACTACATACTACATACTACATACTGCATACTACATACTTCCATACTGCATACTACATACTACATACTGCATACTGCATACTACATACTGCATACTGCATACTACATACTTCCATACTGCATACTGCATACTGCATACTACATACTGCATACTACATACTACATACTGCATACTGCATACTACATACTGCATACTACATACTGCATACTGCATACTACATACTACATACTGCATACTACATACTACATACTACATACTGCATACTGCATACTACATACTGCATACTGCATACTACATACTTCCATACTGCATACTGCATACTGCATACTACATACTGCATACTGCATACTACATACTGCATACCGCATACTACATACTACATACTGCATACTACATACTACATACTACATACTGCATACTGCATACTGCATACTACATACTGCATACTACATACTTCCATACTGCATACTACATACTGCATACTGCATACTTCCATACTGCATACTACATACTACATACTGCATACTGCATACTACATACTGCATACTACATACTTCCATACTGCATACTACATACTGCATACTGCATACTTCCATACTGCATACTTCCTACTACATACTGCATACTTCCATACTGCATACTACATACTACATACTACATACTGCATACTACATACTACATACTGCATACTACATACTACATACTGCATACTACATACTGCATACTACATACTGCATACTGCATACTGCATACTTCCATACTGCATACTTCCTACTACATACTGCATACTGCATACTTCCATACTGCATACTACATACTACATACTACATACTACATACTGCATACTACATACTGCATACTACATACTTCCATACTGCATACTACATACTGCATACTGCATACTTCCATACTGCATACTTCCTACTACATACTGCATACTGCATACTTCCATACTGCATACTACATACTACATACTACATACTGCATACTACATACTACATACTGCATACTACATACTACATACTGCATACTACATACTACATACTACATACAGTTACAGCATCTGCTGGTTAACAACAGATGCTGTAATCCTGGACCTGGATTCTCTGCAGCCCAGATGTTGAACTGCTGGCTGTGAGCTTCTGTCCATGTTGTCTGCTGAGAGAGTTCACCTGAGCTACCTGCTGACGCTGTGTGACATCATCAGCTACCTGCTGACGCTGTGTGTGACATCATCAGCTGAGCTGTTGCTAAGCAACAGAAACAACAGCCCGACCCACTGATGGAGACCTCTGAAGGTTTCTCATACACCTTCCTCTCTTATGTTTTATCCTGTTATCTGTAACAGCTGATCTTTGATAATAATTAATACTGCAGGAATATATTTCCTGGGATCTTTCCGGGATTAATAAAGTTTTATTGAACTGAAGTGAAAAAGTAAGTTCAGGACATCCAAACATCACTCCGTCTTTAGGCAGCTTTAAACTTCTGCTCAAACACTTTCTGTCAGTAAGTTTGTTTACATGTTCCAACAACAACAACAACATGGTTTTGGGTTCAACCACACACACACGCACAGAAACACGCCCGCGCACAATGACATGTTCCAGTTATGTGTTAGTTTGTGTGAAACCTTGAAAACATCTGTCCGTCCGAACCTTAGAAAGTCACCAGATCTGTTCGGTTCTGTTCGGTTCTGTCATCAGTCATCAGATCAGTCAGATTCACAAAGTCAGCTGTGAATTCACTGCATGTGCACGCGTGTCCGGCTTATATCAGGGCTGACCTCTTCTTCTTCTTCTTCTTCTTCTTCTTCTGCTGCTCGTTCATCGGCAGGCTGCGCAGCTGCGCCACCTGTTGGAACCGAGCCATTGTTTTTATTTACTTAGATTTTCTTACATGTTTATTGTGAGCTGAAACGCTGGGAGCTGTGACTGAGAAGCCAACAGAATCCGTTTCAGTGTGAAACCAACAGAACCAGCAGCCAAACCCCGGACAGATCTGACCCGCTCTGCCAGACTGAGGCGAGATCTCCTTTTTTCCGAGGTTCTCGGAATGCAACATGGCGCCTGCTGTATTTTGACTCATTCTCCCAGCATGCCTTTCGGCCGGGCCCTCGTGTCGTATCGGCGTCATGTCGGCGTTCATGGACCTGAACGTGTTGTTTTCTGCGGACAGAAGCAGGCTGCAGAGCGTGGTGGAGACGGCCGCTCACCGTAAGTGTCCGCAGCCTTAAATCAGCACTTTTATAGCCGGAGTTCTGCAGCGGCCGTGGCGGCGCCGCCTCTGACAGAACCGGGACCCCACCAGCAGCGCTGCGGGTCCGCTGCTGTGTCCGGGGGTCCCTCCTCCGTTCCGGCTGGAGATGAGAACAACTGACCCATCACTTTGAATAAGCTGTGATCAGCTGATGAGCTCAGAAAAACAGACAGCAAACTGACACCAGACTCCGTTAAAAAATACCGCAATTAAAAGAAATTAAAGTTAAAAAACTATTTAGATGAACTTTAAATCGATTAAACTTTCCTTCAGTCAGTGGTGTGTTAATCAGTGTTTACCGGCAGGTTGTAACAACAACAACAACAACAACAACAACAAGCCATGATATTCGAACTGTCCCGGAAATAAGAGAAGAAGAAAATCCTGAAGTTTTTTTTTTACTTCCATAAGGAACAAATAACAGTTTTTTCAATTGAAATAAATTCTGTTTATATAGCCCAAAATCCCAAATAAAGTCACCTCAAGCCACTTCAAAGATACAGTTTGATTTAAGCCAATCAAATCCAATTCATACAGAGCCATTCAAAAAGCAGCCGAGCTCAGGAAACCAACAGGTTGCATTAAAACTTCTCTCTGATCCAATCACCCGTCCTGAGCGTGCACGACAGGAAGAACGTCACACAGCCTCATTACATGGGCACTCATAACTTTAAGTGATATTTCACAGGTTTTTGATCTGTTAAGCTCTCAGATGGCATAAAAAACTCTTAACTCTTTTTGGTTTTGGGTGATCCAAAGCGCCTGAAGGAAGCAGCTCAGACAGATGATGTCCCGGGTGAGAACATTCTGTGCTTTCCTTATTGTTCGGGTATTCAGACTCACCTGTGTGGTTGTGCCATGAAAACAGCTCCAGACAACAGGTGGACTGCGTTTTAACGAGTGTCTCTGTTACTCCCACAGTGGGTTTCTCCACCATCGCCATCAACTATGTGTTTGAGCCCACGACCAAGAAGAAACAGGTGAGAAAAACACTGTCACACACAAACCATTCTTACTCTGATTAAGGAGTTTTAGCTGCCTGTAAACATGTTGTACCCCAGCTGTACCCCAGCTGTACCCCAGCTGTACTCCGGCTGTACTCCAGCTGTACTCCGGCTGTACCCCAGCTGTATTCCAGCTGTACCCCAGCTGTACCCCAGCTGTACCCCAGCTGTACCCCAGCTGTACTCCAGCTGTACCTCAGCTGTACCCCAGCTGTACCCCAGCTGTACCCCAGCTGTACCCCAGCTGTACCCCAGCTGTACTCCAGCTGTACCCCAGCTGTACTCCAGCTGTACCTCAGCTGTACTCCGGCTGTACTCCAGCTGTACTCCAGCTGTACTCCAGCTGTACCCCAGCTGTACTCCAGCTGTACCCCAGCTGTACTCCAGCTGTACTCCAGCTGTACTCCGGCTGTACCCCAGCTGTATTCCAGCTGTACCCCAGCTGTACCCCAGCTGTACCCCAGCTGTACCCCAGCTGTACTCCAGCTGTACCTCAGCTGTACTCCAGCTGTACTCCGGCTGTACCCCAGCTGTACTCCAGCTGTACTCCAGCTGTACCCCAGCTGTACCCCAGCTGTACCCCAGCTGTACTCCAGCTGTACTCCAGCTGTACTCCAGCTGTACTCCAGCTGTACCCCAGCTGTACTCCGGCTGTACCCCAGCTGTACTCCGGCTGTACCCCAGCTGTACTCCAGCTGTACTCCGGCTGTACCCCAGCTGTACTCCGGCTGTACCCCAGCTGTACTCCAGCTGTACTCCAGCTGTACCCCAGCTGTACTCCGGCTGTACCCCAGCTGTACTCCAGCTGTACCCCAGCTGTACCCCAGCTGTACCCCAGCTGTACTCCAGCTGTACTCCAGCTGTACCCCAGCTGTACTCCGGCTGTACTCCAGCTGTACTCCGGCTGTACCCCAGCTGTACTCCGGCTGTACCTCAGCTGTACCCCAGCTGTACTCCAGCTGTACCCCAGCTGTACTCCAGCTGTACTCCAGCTGTACCCCAGCTGTACTCCGGCTGTACCTCAGCTGTACCTCAGCTGTACCTCAGCTGTACTCCAGCTGTACTCCGGCTGTACCCCAGCTGTACTCCGGCTGTACTCCGGCTGTACTCCAGCTGTACCCCAGCTGTACCCCAGCTGTACCCCGGCTGTACCCCAGCTGTACTCCGGCTGTACCCCAGCTGTACTCCGGCTGTACCCCAGCTGTACTCCGGCTGTACCCCAGCTGTACTCCAGCTGTACCCCAGCTGTACCCCGGCTGTACTCCGGCTGTACCCCAGCTGTACCCCAGCTGTACCCCAGCTGTACCCCAGCTGTACCCCAGCTGTACTCCGGCTGTACTCCAGCTGTACTCCGGCTGTACTCCAGCTGTACCCCAGCTGTACCCCAGCTGTACCCCAGCTGTACTCCGGCTGTACCCCAGCTGTACTCCGGCTGTACCCCAGCTGTACTCCGGCTGTACCCCAGCTGTACTCCGGCTGTACCCCAGCTGTACCTCAGCTGTACTCCAGCTGTACTCCGGCTGTACCCCAGCTGTACCCCAGCTGTACTCCGGCTGTACCCCAGCTGTACCCCAGCTGTACCCCAGCTGTACCCCAGCTGTACTCCAGCTGTACTCCAGCTGTACTCCAGCTGTACTCCAGCTGTACCCCAGCTGTACCCCAGCTGTACTCCGGCTGTACCCCAGCTGTACTTCGGCTGTACTCCAGCTGTACCCCAGCTGTACTCCAGCTGTACTCCAGCTGTACTCCGGCTGTACTCCGGCTGTACTCCAGCTGTACCCCAGCTGTACTCCAGCTGTACTCCAGCTGTACTCCAGCTGTACCCCAGCTGTACTCCGGCTGTACCCCAGCTGTACTCCGGCTGTACTCCGGCTGTACTCCAGCTGTACCCCAGCTGTACTCCAGCTGTACTCCAGCTGTACCCCAGCTGTACCCCAGCTGTACTCCAGCTGTACTCCAGCTGTACTCCAGCTGTACTCCGGCTGTACTCCGGCTGTACTCCAGCTGTACCCCAGCTGTACTCCAGCTGTACTCCAGCTGTACTCCAGCTGTACCCCAGCTGTACCCCAGCTGTACTCCAGCTGTACCCCGGCTGTACCCCAGCTGTACTCCGGCTGTACCCCAGCTGTACTCCAGCTGTACTCCGGCTGTACCCCAGCTGTACCCCAGCTGTACTCCAGCTGTACCCCAGCTGTACCCCAGCTGGGACACAGATGTACCCCAGATGTAACCCCTGTACTTCTGATCATTAATCACTGATCAATAAAGTAAATTGTGTTTGTTTCCTCTCTGCAGGAAGTCCCCACCCCTACGCCGATCAATGAGCTGATTGATCAGCTGCCTGTGGTTCAGGGCCGCTCTCGACCAATCAGAGTTCTGAACAGGCTGACGGTGGTGATGTCAGACTCCAGTCACTTTGTGAGTGTTGATCCGAGCCTATAGATCAATAACCTGAGAGGTGAGTGTCTGATTGTGTCTGTATGTGCGCTCAGAGGCCGAACGAGCCGGAGTATCGTCGCTTCGACCTCCTCGCTGTCCAGCCGACCACAGAGAAACTGTTTCATGTGAGCTTCACTCTGTTCATCTCAACTCCCAAAACAAACAAGTCTTACAACGGCAATAAAGAAAAGAAAAATGTCACAATGTTCTGAACTTACATTACTTAAAAATGAAAACAACAACAAGCAGGATTTACGCTGTGGTACTTTAACATGTCAGAACTCTCTGTCTCCAGGCGGCGTGCATGCTGTACGAGGTCGACATCGTCTGCATCTCAGTGACGGAGAAACTGCCCTTCTTCTTCAAGAGAGCGCCGATCAACGGGGTGACAACACACACTTTACTGTTGTTTGCTACACCTCACAGCCTGATCAGCAGTTCTGCAGAAAAACAGAAAAAACACCAAATAAAACAGAAAATAAAACACAAAAAACACAAAATAAAACAGAAAAACACAAAATGAAACAGAAAAAACACAAAATAAAACAGAAAAAACACAAAATAAAACAGAAAAAACACAAAATAAAACAGAACAAACAGAAAATAAAACAGAAAAAACACAAAATAAAACAGAAAAACACAAAATAAAACACAAAAAACACAAAATAAAACACAAAAAACACAAAATAAAACTCAAAAAACACAAAATAAAACACAAAAAACACAAAATAAAACACAAAAAACACAAAATAAAACTCAAAAAAACACAAAATAAAACACAAAAAAACCCACAAAAGAAAACAGAAAAACATTTAAAAAAAACAAAAAAACCAAAAACAAAACAGAGCCATGATCAGCAGTTCTGCAGCTTCCTGAAGCTCTCAGAGTTTTCTGCTTCTTCCCTCTCTTCAGCCCTTGTACCTGAGCATCTTCAGAGGAATGTGTTTTTTCTTCGTTAAGCCACTTAACTCTGAGCTGTGAACCATTCAGGCAGGAAAAAGGCTCCTAACTCAAGGGATGGACCAGTGTTGTGTCCACATTTTAAACTGGATCTTTAGGCACTTTGTTCCCAGCAGCCTGTCACAGAGACACATCATTTGTTCCCATTTCTTTAGCTGCATGTGTGAAAAACAGCTTCATAGTTTCAACTTTTTTGTACATTTACGTTAAAACTGCTTTCAGTTACCAAAAGAGTCAAATTAATATAAGAAATTCAGTTTAAAAAAAAATCCTAATCCCAAAATAATGAACGTTATCACGTCTAAAAGTAGAAAAGTAGGAAAAAAACAGACAAAAATAAGAATTATATGTTATTCAACATCAAGAAAAAGTAAATAAGATTCAATTTAAAGCTTAAAAAAGGAATAGAAAATATAATCTGATGACTAATTATGGAACAATTAATATAAATGAAATGATTAAACTGTTTTATGCCACCAGAAATGAATAATCTAGAAGCTCTTTGTGGGTTTTAGGCTGGAATTAAGATTTGTTCCCATTTCTTTAGCTGCATGTGTGAAAAACAGCAAAGATAACACAGTGTGACAGACAGAAAACAGGATTTCTGCAGCAACAAGCTGATTCCCAAAGAGCTGTTAGCTGGAAACTTGGCATATCTCAGCATGGTGTGCAGTGTGTCCTTAAAACATTTGAGGAAACTGGACAAGTGGAGGACAGAAGAAGAAGTGTCAGGCCTAAAGAACTATCTCCAGCAGATGAACAGGATCTGAAAGTGATGTCCTTAAGAAAGAGGAAAAAATCCAGCAAAGACCTGACACAGGAGCTGAGAGATGCATCTGGACCTTCAGCTGATCCATCTGCTGTTGGCCCAAGCCTGATCAGAAATGGGCTCCATGGAAGGGTGGCTGTCAAGAAGCCGTTCTTAAGGAAGGGAAACAGGGAGAAAAGGCTGAGCTGTGCCAAAGGACAACCCAGTCTCACAGAAAATATGTGATAGCTACGTTGGTCCACAAGGGAAAACGTGGTATTGTCACAATTTGGCCCCCAAAAATGTGACAATACCACGTTTTATTTGGCCTATTCATTTACATTGCTTCGCAACCAGGTCACGTGACTATCAAGTTTCCCTCAGCTAAAGAAAGAAAATGGCCGACTGTCGACCTTTTTTTCTGTGAAAAACATAACATTTTAAGAAAGCATCTGTATGCATTTCGATGGCATTTCTAGCGAGATCTATGCATCATATTTTCATAAGAATGTAGACGATCTTTCGTTTATTAGTTTCGCCAAAGATTTTAGTATCTCCTTGAAAAAACGTAACAATAAAACATTTTGTACCGTTGTTAAGGTGGTTGCTATGGAGCAATGTAAATGAATAGGCCAAATAAAACGTGGTATTGTCACAATTTTGGGGGCCAAATTGTGACAATACCACGTTTTCCCTTGAGGACCAACGTAGCTATCACACGTTTTGCTGTGAGACTGGGTTGGGATGACACAAGAAGTGGACTGAAAATCAGCGGCAGCAGGTCTGATGGAGGGATGAATCCTCCCCAGAGCCCAGACCTCAACATTACTGAAGCAGTGTGGGGTCATGTTGGCAGAGAACGCAACAAAAGGCAGCCCACATCCAAAGAAGAGCTTTGGGATGTCCTTCAAGAAGCCTGGAGAACTATTCCTGAACACTCCTCAAAGGAATGACTCAGAGCTTGTGTGTGTTGGCAGGCCATAGACAGAGGTGTGGTGTTCGAGGTGTCCTACGCCGCCGCCATCAGAGACTCCACCATGAGGCGCTACACCATCGCCAACGCCGTGTGTCTGATGGAGAGCTGCAAAGGAAAGGTGTGCGCCGTGGGCCTGGCGTGGGATTGGTGGTCTGCTGTGTGACATCATCACTGACATCACAGATGTAACCTGAAAGGTGTTTTGTGTTTTTCAGAATGTGATCCTGTCCAGCGCAGCTGAGAAGGTGAGTCACCGATCTGTGGTCTCCTCCTCTTTTCCTCTGCAAAGCATGCTGGGAGTTTGGCTGGGAGCGTTTGGCTGGGAGCGTTTGGGTGGGAGTGTTTGGGTGGGAGTGTTTGGGTTAGTTCTGCCCATTGGTTTGGACCGGTCCTTCAGAGCCTTGTGGCTCTGTAGTTTTGACCCTTTGGGGCCACCGTACTTCTCTAATCTGATCTTTGTGTTTTCAGGCTCTGGAGCTCAGAGGACCGTATGATGTCACCAACCTGTATCCTCCAATCAGTGATCGACACACACTGTGTGCGTATCAGGTTAGAGTCAGTGTTTAAGTGTTGACTTACAGGTGTTCCTGATGTGTTCCTGATGTGTTCCCGATGTGTTCCCGATGTGTTCCTGATGTGTTCCTGATGTGTTCCCGATGTGTTCCCGATGTGTTCCCGATGTGTTCCTGATGTGTTCCTGATGTGTTCCCGATGTGTTCCCGATGTGTTCCTGATGTGTTCCCGATGTGTTTGTGTTCCCGATGTGTTCCCGATGTGTTCCCGATGTGTTTGTGTACCCGATGTGTTTGTGTTCCCGATGTGTTCCTGATGTGTTCCCGATGTGTTTGTGTTCCCGATGTGTTCCTGATGTGTTCCCGATGTGTTTGTGTTCCTGATGTGTTCCTGATGTGTTCCCGATGTGTTTGTGTTCCCGATGTGTTTGTGTACCCGATGTGTTTGTGTTCCCGATGTGTTCCTGATGTGTTCCCGATGTGTTTGTGTTCCCGATGTGTTCCCGATGTGTTCCCGATGTGTTCCCGATGTGTTCCTGATGTGTTCCCGATGTGTTCCCGATGTGTTTGTGTTCCCGATGTGTTCCTGATGTGTTCCCGATGTGTTCCCGATGTGTTTGTGTTCCCGATGTGTTCCCGATGTGTTCCCGATGTGTTTGTGTTCCTGATGTGTTCCCGATGTGTTCCCGATGTGTTCCTGATGTGTTCCCGATGTGTTCCCGATGTGTTTGTGTTCCTGATGTGTTCCCGATGTGTTCCCGATGTGTTTGTGTTCCTGATGTGTTCCTGATGTGTTCCCGATGTGTTTGTGTTCCCGATGTGTTCCCGATGTGTTCCCGATGTGTTTGTGTTCCCGATGTGTTCCCGATGTGTACCCGATGTGTTTGTGTTCCCGATGTGTTCCTGATGTGTTCCCGATGTGTTTGTGTTCCCGATGTGTTCCCGATGTGTTCCCGATGTGTTCACGATGTGTTCCCGATGTGTTTGTGTTCCCGATGTGTTCCCGATGTGTTCCCGATGTGTTTGTGTTCCTGATGTGTTCCCGATGTGTTCCCGATGTGTTCCCGATGTGTTTGTGTACCCGATGTGTTTGTGTTCCTGATGTGTTCCTGATGTGTTCCCGATGTGTTCCCGATGTGTTCCCGATGTGTTTGTGTTCCTGATGTGTTCCCGATGTGTTTGTGTTCCTGATGTGTTCCTGATGTGTTCCCGATGTGTTCCCGATGTGTTCCCGATGTGTTTGTGTTCCCGATGTGTTCCCGATGTGTTCCCGATGTGTTTGTGTTCCCGATGTGTTCCCGATGTGTTCCCGATGTGTTTGTGTTCCCGATGTGTTCCCGATGTGTTCCCGATGTGTTTGTGTTCCCGATGTGTTTGTGTACCCGATGTGTTTGTGTTCCCGATGTGTTCCTGATGTGTTCCTGATGTGTTCCCGATGTGTTTGTGTTCCCGATGTGTTCCCGATGTGTTCCCGATGTGTTCCCGATGTGTTTGTGTTCCCGATGTGTTCCCGATGTGTTCCCGATGTGTTTGTGTACCCGATGTGTTTGTGTTCCTGATGTGTTCCCGATGTGTTCCCGATGTGTTCCTGATGTGTTCCCGATGTGTTCCCGATGTGTTTGTGTTCCCGATGTGTTCCCGATGTGTTCCCGATGTGTTCCCGATGTGTTCCCGATGTGTTTGTGTTCCTGATGTGTTCCTGATGTGTTCCCGATGTGTTCCTGATGTGTTCCCGATGTGTTCCCGATGTGTTTGTGTTCCCGATGTGTTCCTGATGTGTTCCCGATGTGTTCCCGATGTGTTCCTGATGTGTTTGTGTTCCCGATGTGTTCCTGATGTGTTCCTGATGTGTTCCCGATGTGTATGTGTTCCCGATGTGTTCCTGATGTGTTTGTGTTCCCGATGTGTTCCCGATGTGTTCCTGATGTGTTCCTGATGTGTTCCCGATGTGTTCCCGATGTGTTCCTGATGTGTTCCTGATGTGTTCCCGATGTGTTCCCGATGTGTTTGTGTTCCTGATGTGTTCCTGATGTGTTCCCGATGTGTTTGTGTTCCCGATGTGTTCCCGATGTGTTCCCGATGTGTTTGTGTACCCGATGTGTTTGTGTTCCCGATGTGTTCCTGATGTGTTCCCGATGTGTTTGTGTTCCCGATGTGTTCCCGATGTGTTCCCGATGTGTTCCCGATGTGTTTGTGTTCCCGATGTGTTCCTGATGTGTTCCCGATGTGTTCCCGATGTGTTTGTGTTCCCGATGTGTTCCCGATGTGTTCCCGATGTGTTTGTGTTCCTGATGTGTTCCCGATGTGTTCCCGATGTGTTCCCGATGTGTTTGTGTACCCGATGTGTTTGTGTTCCTGATGTGTTCCTGATGTGTTCCCGATGTGTTCCCGATGTGTTTGTGTTCCTGATGTGTTCCCGATGTGTTCCCGATGTGTTTGTGTTCCCGATGTGTTCCCGATGTGTTCCCGATGTGTTCCCGATGTGTTTGTGTTCCTGATGTGTTCCTGATGTGTTCCCGATGTGTTCCCGATGTGTTTGTGTTCCTGATGTGTTCCTGATGTGTTCCCGATGTGTTTGTGTTCCCGATGTGTTTGTGTACCCGATGTGTTCCTGATGTGTTCCCGATGTGTTTGTGTTCCCGATGTGTTTGTGTTCCCGATGTGTTCCCGATGTGTTCCCGATGTGTTCCCGATGTGTTTGTGTTCCCGATGTGTTCCTGATGTGTTCCTGATGTGTTCCCGATGTGTTTGTGTTCCCGATGTGTTCCCGATGTGTTTGTGTTCCCGATGTGTTCCCGATGTGTTTGTGTACCCGATGTGTTTGTGTTCCTGATGTGTTCCCGATGTGTTCCCGATGTGTTCCTGATGTGTTCCCGATGTGTTCCCGATGTGTTTGTGTTCCCGATGTGTTCCCGATGTGTTCCCGATGTGTTTGTGTTCCCGATGTGTTCCCGATGTGTTCCTGATGTGTTTGTGTTCCCGATGTGTTCCCGATGTGTTCCCGATGTGTTCCCGATGTGTTCCCGATGTGTTCCCGATGTGTTTGTGTTCCCGATGTGTTCCCGATGTGTTCCCGATGTGTTCCCGATGTGTTCCCGATGTGTTTGTGTTCCCGATGTGTTCCTGATGTGTTCCCGATGTGTTCCCGATGTGTTTGTGTTCCCGATGTGTTTGTGTTCCCGATGTGTTTGTGTACCCGATGTGTTCCCGATGTGTTTGTGTTCCCGATGTGTTCCCGATGTGTTCCCGATGTGTTTGTGTTCCCGATGTGTTCCCGATGTGTTCCCGATGTGTTTGTGTTCCCGATGTGTTTGTGTACCCGATGTGTTTGTGTTCCCGATGTGTTCCTGATGTGTTCCTGATGTGTTCCCGATGTGTTTGTGTTCCCGATGTGTTCCCGATGTGTTCCCGATGTGTTTGTGTTCCCGATGTGTTCCCGATGTGTTCCCGATGTGTTTGTGTACCCGATGTGTTTGTGTTCCTGATGTGTTCCCGATGTGTTCCCGATGTGTTCCTGATGTGTTCCCGATGTGTTCCCGATGTGTTTGTGTTCCCGATGTGTTCCCGATGTGTTCCCGATGTGTTCCCGATGTGTTCCCGATGTGTTCCCGATGTGTTTGTGTTCCTGATGTGTTCCTGATGTGTTCCCGATGTGTTCCTGATGTGTTCCCGATGTGTTCCCGATGTGTTTGTGTTCCCGATGTGTTCCTGATGTGTTCCCGATGTGTTCCCGATGTGTTCCTGATGTGTTTGTGTTCCCGATGTGTTCCTGATGTGTTCCTGATGTGTTCCCGATGTGTTTGTGTTCCCGATGTGTTCCCGATGTGTTCCTGATGTGTTTGTGTTCCCGATGTGTTCCCGATGTGTTCCCGATGTGTTCCTGATGTGTTCCCGATGTGTTCCCGATGTGTTCCTGATGTGTTCCTGATGTGTTCCCGATGTGTTCCCGATGTGTTTGTGTTCCCGATGTGTTCCTGATGTGTTCCCGATGTGTTTGTGTTCCCGATGTGTTCCTGATGTGTTCCCGATGTGTTCCTGATGTGTTCCCGATGTGTTCCTGATGTGTTTGTGTTCCCGATGTGTTCCCGATGTGTTCCTGATGTGTTCCTGATGTGTTCCCGATGTGTTCCCGATGTGTTCCTGATGTGTTCCTGATGTGTTCCCGATGTGTTCCCGATGTGTTTGTGTTCCTGATGTGTTCCCGATGTGTTCCCGATGTGTTCCTGATGTGTTCCTGATGTGTTCCCGATGTGTTCCCGATGTGTTTGTGTTCCTGATGTGTTCCCGATGTGTTCCCGATGTGTTTGTGTACCCGATGTGTTTGTGTTCCCGATGTGTTCCTGATGTGTTCCCGATGTGTTTGTGTTCCCGATGTGTTCCCGATGTGTTCCCGATGTGTTCCCGATGTGTTCCCGATGTGTTCCCGATGTGTTTGTGTTCCCGATGTGTTCCTGATGTGTTCCCGATGTGTTCCCGATGTGTTTGTGTTCCCGATGTGTTTGTGTTCCCGATGTGTTTGTGTTCCCGATGTGTTCCCGATGTGTTCCCGATGTGTTTGTGTTCCCGATGTGTTTGTGTTCCCGATGTGTTCCCGATGTGTTTGTGTTCCCGATGTGTTCCCGATGTGTTTGTGTTCCCGATGTGTTTGTGTTCCTGATGTGTTCCCGATGTGTTCCCGATGTGTTTGTGTTCCCGATGTGTTCCCGATGTGTTCCCGATGTGTTTGTGTACCCGATGTGTTTGTGTTCCTGATGTGTTCCTGATGTGTTCCCGATGTGTTTGTGTTCCTGATGTGTTCCCGATGTGTTCCCGATGTGTTTGTGTTCCCGATGTGTTCCCGATGTGTTCCCGATGTGTTTGTGTACCCGATGTGTTTGTGTTCCTGATGTGTTCCCGATGTGTTCCCGATGTGTTTGTGTTCCTGATGTGTTCCCGATGTGTTCCCGATGTGTTTGTGTTCCCGATGTGTTCCCGATGTGTTCCCGATGTGTTTGTGTTCCTGATGTGTTCCTGATGTGTTCCCGATGTGTTCCCGATGTGTTTGTGTTCCTGATGTGTTCCTGATGTGTTCCCGATGTGTTCCCGATGTGTTTGTGTTCCCGATGTGTTTGTGTACCCGATGTGTTTGTGTTCCCGATGTGTTCCTGATGTGTTCCTGATGTGTTCCCGATGTGTTTGTGTTCCCGATGTGTTCCCGATGTGTTCCCGATGTGTTTGTGTTCCCGATGTGTTCCCGATGTGTTTGTGTACCCGATGTGTTTGTGTTCCTGATGTGTTCCCGATGTGTTCCCGATGTGTTCCTGATGTGTTCCCGATGTGTTCCCGATGTGTTTGTGTTCCCGATGTGTTCCTGATGTGTTCCCGATGTGTTCCCGATGTGTTCCCGATGTGTTTGTGTTCCCGATGTGTTCCCGATGTGTTCCTGATGTGTTTGTGTTCCCGATGTGTTCCCGATGTGTTCCCGATGTGTTCCCGATGTGTTCCTGATGTGTTCCCGATGTGTTCGTGTTCCCGATGTGTTCCCGATGTGTTCCCGATGTGTTTGTGTACCCGATGTGTTCCTGATGTGTTCCCGATGTGTTTGTGTTCCTGATGTGTTCCCGATGTGTTCCCGATGTGTTTGTGTTCCCGATGTGTTCCTGATGTGTTCCCGATGTGTTCCCGATGTGTTTGTGTTCCCGATGTGTTTGTGTACCCGATGTGTTTGTGTTCCTGATGTGTTCCTGATGTGTTCCCGATGTGTTCCCGATGTGTTCCTGATGTGTTCCCGATGTGTTCCCGATGTGTTTGTGTTCCCGATGTGTTTGTGTTCCCGATGTGTTCCCGATGTGTTCCCGATGTGTTTGTGTTCCCGATGTGTTCCCGATGTGTTCCCGATGTGTTCCCGATGTGTTTGTGTTCCCGATGTGTTCCCGATGTGTTCCCGATGTGTTTGTGTTCCCGATGTGTTCCTGATGTGTTCCCGATGTGTTCCCGATGTGTTCCCGATGTGTTCCCGATGTGTTCCCGATGTGTTTGTGTTCCCGATGTGTTTGTGTTCCCGATGTGTTCCTGATGTGTTCCCGATGTGTTCCCGATGTGTTCCCGATGTGTTCCCGATGTGTTCCCGATGTGTTCCTGATGTGTTTGTGTTCCCGATGTGTTCCCGATGTGTTCCCGATGTGTTCCCGATGTGTTTGTGTTCCCGATGTGTTCCCGATGTGTTCCCGATGTTTTCCCGATGTGTTCCCGATGTGTTCCTGATGTGTTTGTGTTCCCGATGTGTTTGTGTTCCCGATGTGTTTGTGTTCCCGATGTGTTTGTGTTCCCGATGTGTTCCCGATGTGTTCCCGATGTGTTCCTGATGTGTTTGTGTTCCCGATGTGTTCCTGATGTGTTTGTGTTCCCGATGTGTTCCCGATGTGTTCCCGATGTGTTTGTGATCCCGATGTGTTCCCGATGTGTTCCCGATGTTTTCCTGATGTGGCCCTCAGAGCGTTGCTCTTCGGTTTGTCAGACGGAGATGCCAAAGAAGCCGTGTCCTCCACCTGCAGAGCTGCTCTGCTGCATGCAGGTTGGTTCTGACCCAGTAAAGTTCTGCTGATGCTGTCAGAAACCCTCTGACCACAGTGTGTGTGTGTGTGTGCGTGCGTGCGTGCGTGTGTGCGTGCGTGTGTGTGTGCAGAAACCAGGCAGACCGCCAGCGGCGCCGTGTTCACGCTGAGGACCCAGCAGGAGGCGCCACAGGACCCGGCGGACTGTAAGTTTTCTCCCGGGTCGGTCCAGCTGAGTCTGAGGTGAAGACGAGTCCGACCGTCAGAATCAGAACACCGAGCGGGTTGATCCTGGTGCGGTTCTGCAGAACTACAACAGAACCTGAACCTGACCCAGTGGACTGGATCCAGACCTCCTGGAGCCAGAACCTCCCGGGACCTCCTTCAGCGTGTTCTCGTTCTGCATCAGTGGCGCCGGACCGACGTCACGTCGACCCGTTTTCACCTCAGACTCCACAGAACGCCACACATCCCCAGGGATTCAACGATTCAGTCCCAAATATCTGGGCTGAACCGAGTTGGTACCAGACGGACTGAATCGTTGAATCCCTGGGGATGTGTGGCGTTCTGTGGACTCGGTCCTGACCTGAGCTCTCTGTGTTCACCTGTGCAGGTGAGGCGCCCGCAGCCAAGAGGGCCAAACCCACCTGAAGGAGGACGGCCCGGGGGAGGAGCCACCAGGGGGAGGAGCCATCCAGAGTTCTTCTTCTGCTTTAGTTTTCAGTCATGTGACATTTTGAGTTCTGATTTTGGGTCAATAAATGGTTTAAAAATGACTTCCTGTTTGGTTTTCATTTCTATCGTTTCCATAACAAAACAAGCCGTGAGTCATGTGACCCGGCAGCTTCTGCTGCCGCCTGCCAGACAACACCCTGGGTTTATCAGTTCCCATGAAACACAAACATCAGGTTTTCTGTCAAATATTTTATTTGAAATCGGTGTACAGTACAAATGCTGTCCTCTGATTGGTCAGCCCTGGAGTAGGAAGTGATGTCATCAGAAATAGCCCTCTGCAGGAAGCAGTTTTAACATTCAGATTAAAGGTAAAAATCTAAAAATATGCCTCATAAAAATAGAAAGTTTTCTAAATGTTTGATCTTCTTCTCATCAGATTTAATCACTTTAATGCCTCGTTAATCAGATTAATTAATACAGACTTCAGATCAATAAACATGTTCAGTCCCTTTGAAAAGAGCAAAAACTTGAACACCACAGAAGAAGAACTTTAAAGACTCCCAAATGAGGAGTGATCCTGAGAGCTCAGAGTCTGGGTTTAAAACACCCACTGAGCGATAGCCCTTTGACGTCTACAGAAAGAGACGGTGAACGCCTCACGGGGAGGTCAGAGGTCACAGCCGAGGCAACGATTACCGATCAGCTGATGTAAAACTTCACACATTTTAAAGTGCTGCTTTCATGTCGAACAGAACAGGTTCACCAATCAGATGATCAGGAGGAGGAGGGGGCAACTGATAAAGGTAAAGGAAGCAGACTGATGGATCAATGATGACAGAGAGGCACCCCATTGGTCCAATCAGGTGTGGCCATGATGACATCATGAAGCAGAAATGTGATTGGACAGCTGGACGGTTTCCTCCTCCTCCTTCCTCTCATCCCTCCTCTTCCTCCTTTTCCTCCTCAGTGCCCCATGATGTGGCTGATGTGACCCTGAAATTAAAACACACTTAAAATACGACTCCCAGGATGCATTTCACCAGCAATCAGCCAATCACAGAGCAGCACATCCTGGCGTCTTACCGGTTCTCCTCCGAGGCACCGGGGGCAGCAGAGCGAAGAAGGTCTGAGCTGGGCGGCACCAACCTGCGTGCACACACACATCAACGGGTTTCCATAGCAACAGCAGCAGCGCATAAAGTCCAACAGCCTGAGAGTCTCAGAACAGTTCTGCCCCGGAACAAACAGATGAAGTGTGTAACGGTCAGCGTGTAAAGCCTGATTCTTACTCAGCACAACCGCGCAACTGTTCTGGCTCGAGAACCATTAATGACGTCATCGAAAGCGCCAGCCCCTTCACTGTTCCTTCAGCTCATAAGCGCAGTTTGCGCCGAGTATGCGTCACATTTGCAGTTCTCTCCAGACCAGCGAGCGTCACTGTTGAGGAAACAAGCTGAAGAACCGGACGAAGAAAAGCATACGAAGAAAGCATACACAATGCCACCTGTGGTGTCACGTCAGCAGAGGCTGGCACATCTGATGAGGAATGAATTTACTCTGGGTGTAGAACTGTATATGTATCTCAGAGCTAAGCGGCTGTCAGAGTGTAACGGTCAGTGTGTAACTGTCAGTGTGTAACTGTCAGCGTGTAACTGTCAGCGTGTAACTGTCAGAGTGTAACTGTCAGTGTGTAACTGTCAGTGTGTAACTGTCAGTGTGTAACTGTCAGTGTGTAACTGTCAGCGTGTAACTGTCAGCGTGTAACTGTCAGAGTGTAACTGTCAGAGTGTAACTGTCAGTGTGTAACTGTCAGCGTGTAACTGTCAGCGTGTAACTGTCAGCGTGTAACTGTCAGAGTGTAACTGTCAGAGTGTAACTGTCAGAGTGTAACTGTCAGAGTGTAACTGTCAGTGTGTAACTGTCAGAGTGTAACTGTCAGAGTGCAACGGTCAGTGTGTAACTGTCAGAGTGTAACTGTCAGTGTGTAACTGTCAGAGTGTAACTGTCAGTGTGTAACTGTCAGAGTGTAACTGTCAGAGTGTAACTGTCAGCGTGTAACTGTCAGAGTGTAACTGTCAGTGTGTAACTGTCAGCGTGTAACTGTCAGTGTGTAACTGTCAGAGTGTAACTGTCAGAGTGTAACTGTCAGTGTGTAACTGTCAGCGTGTAACTGTCAGTGTGTAACTGTCAGAGTGTAACTGTCAGAGTGTAACTGTCAGAGTGTAACTGTCAGAGTGTAACTGTCAGTGTGTAACTGTCAGTGTGTAACTGTCAGCGTGTAACTGTCAGTGTGTAACTGTCAGAGTGTAACTGTCAGCGTGTAACTGTCAGAGTGTAACTGTCAGTGTGTAACTGTCAGCGTGTAACTGTCAGTGTGTAACTGTCAGAGTGTAACTGTCAGAGTGTAACTGTCAGTGTGTAACTGTCAGAGTGTAACTGTCAGCGTCAGCGTGTAACTGTCAGCGTGTAACGGTCAGTGTGTAACTGTCAGTGTGTAACTGTCAGTGTGTAACTGTCAGCGTCAGCGTGTAACGGTCAGCGTGTAACGGTCAGCGTGTAACTGTCAGCGTGTAACTGTCAGCGTGTAACGGTCAGCGTGTAGCGGTCAGCGTGTAACTGTCAGAGTGTAACGGTCAGCGTGTAACTGTCAGCGTGTAACTGTCAGCGTAACGGTCAGCGTGTAACTGTCAGCGTGTAACTGTCAGCGTGTAACGGTCAGCGTGTAACTGTCAGAGTGCAACTGTCAGCGTGTAGCGGTCAGAGTGTAACTGTCAGAGTGTAACTGTCAGAGTGTAACTGTCAGTGTGTAACGGTCAGTGTGTAACGGTCAGTGTGTAACTGTCAGTGTGTAACTGTCAGAGTGTAACTGTCAGAGTGTAACGGTCAGTGTGTAACTGTCAGTGTGTAACTGTCAGAGTGTAACTGTCAGAGTGTAACGGTCAGTGTGTAACTGTCAGTGTGTAACTGTCAGTGTGTAACTGTCAGAGTGTAACGGTCAGTGTGTAACTGTCAGTGTGTAACTGTCAGAGTGTAACTGTCAGAGTGTAACGGTCAGTGTGTAACTGTCAGAGTGTAACTGTCAGTGTGTAACTGTCAGCGTGTAACTGTCAGAGTGTAACTGTCAGTGTGTAACTGTCAGTGTGTAACTGTCAGAGTGTAACTGTCAGTGTGTAACTGTCAGTGTGTAACTGTCAGTGTGTAACTGTCAGTGTGTAACGGTCAGTGTGTAACTGTCAGTGTGTAACTGTCAGTGTGTAACGGTCAGCGTGTAACTGTCAGAGTGTAACTGTCAGCGTGTAACTGTCAGAGTGTAACTGTCAGTGTGTAACTGTCAGTGTGTAACTGTCAGTGTGTAACTGTCAGTGTGTAACGGTCAGCGTGTAACGGTCAGCGTGTAACTGTCAGAGTGTAACTGTCAGCGTGTAACTGTCAGAGTGTAACTGTCAGTGTGTAACTGTCAGTGTGTAACTGTCAGTGTGTAACTGTCAGTGTGTAACTGTCAGCGTGTAACTGTCAGAGTGTAACTGTCAGTGTGTAACGGTCAGTGTGTAACTGTCAGTGTGTAACTGTCAGTGTGTAACGGTCAGCGTGTAACTGTCAGAGTGTAACTGTCAGCGTGTAACTGTCAGAGTGTAACTGTCAGTGTGTAACGGTCAGTGTGTAACTGTCAGTGTGTAACGGTCAGTGTGTAACTGTCAGTGTGTAACTGTCAGTGTGTAACGGTCAGCGTGTAACTGTCAGCGTGTAACTGTCAGCGTGTAACTGTCAGCGTGTAACTGTCAGCGTGTAGCGGTCAGAGTGTAACTGTCAGAGTGTAACTGTCAGCGTGTAACTGTCAGCGTGTAACTGTCAGCGTGTAACTGTCAGCGTGTAACTGTCAGAGTGTAACTGTCAGTGTGTAACTGTCAGTGTGTAACGGTCAGTGTGTAACTGTCAGTGTGTAACTGTCAGAGTGTAACTGTCAGAGTGTAACTGTCAGCGTCAGCGTGTAACGGTCAGCGTGTAACGGTCAGCGTGTAACGGTCAGCGTGTAACGGTCAGCGTGTAACTGTCAGTGTGTAACTGTCAGCGTCAGCGTGTAACGGTCAGCGTGTAACGGTCAGCGTGTAACGGTCAGCGTGTAACTGTCAGCGTGTAACTGTCAGCGTGTAACTGTCAGAGTGTAACTGTCAGAGTGTAACTGTCAGAGTGTAACGGTCAGTGTGTAACTGTCAGTGTGTAACTGTCAGAGTGTAACTGTCAGAGTGTAACGGTCAGTGTGTAACTGTCAGTGTGTAACTGTCAGTGTGTAACTGTCAGAGTGTAACGGTCAGTGTGTAACTGTCAGAGTGTAACTGTCAGTGTGTAACTGTCAGCGTGTAACTGTCAGAGTGTAACTGTCAGAGTGTAACTGTCAGTGTGTAACTGTCAGAGTGTAACTGTCAGAGTGTAACTGTCAGAGTGTAACGGTCAGTGTGTAACTGTCAGAGTGTAACTGTCAGCGTGTAACTGTCAGCGTGTAACTGTCAGAGTGTAACTGTCAGAGTGTAACTGTCAGTGTGTAACTGTCAGAGTGTAACTGTCAGAGTGCAACGGTCAGTGTGTAACTGTCAGAGTGTAACTGTCAGAGTGTAACTGTCAGCGTGTAACTGTCAGCGTGTAACTGTCAGAGTGTAACTGTCAGTGTGTAACTGTCAGTGTGTAACTGTCAGTGTGTAACTGTCAGTGTGTAACTGTCAGTGTGTAACTGTCAGTGTGTAACGGTCAGTGTGTAACTGTCAGTGTGTAACTGTCAGTGTGTAACTGTCAGTGTGTAACTGTCAGTGTGTAACGGTCAGTGTGTAACTGTCAGTGTGTAACTGTCAGTGTGTAACTGTCAGAGTGTAACTGTCAGCGTGTAACGGTCAGCGTGTAACTGTCAGCGTGTAACTGTCAGCGTGTAACTGTCAGCGTGTAACTGTCAGCGTGTAACTGTCAGCGTGTAACTGTCAGCGTGTAACTGTCAGCGTGTAACTGTCAGTGTGTAACTGTCAGTGTGTAACTGTCAGAGTGTAACTGTCAGTGTGTAACTGTCAGTGTGTAACTGTCAGTGTGTAACTGTCAGTGTGTAACTGTCAGTGTGTAACTGTCAGTGTGTAACTGTCAGTGTGTAACTGTCAGAGTGTAACTGTCAGCGTGTAACGGTCAGTGTGTAACTGTCAGTGTGTAACTGTCAGAGTGTAACTGTCAGTGTGTAACGGTCAGTGTGTAACTGTCAGTGTGTAACTGTCAGTGTGTAACGGTCAGCGTGTAACTGTCAGAGTGTAACTGTCAGTGTGTAACTGTCAGTGTGTAACTGTCAGTGTGTAACTGTCAGCGTGTAACTGTCAGAGTGTAACTGTCAGTGTGTAACGGTCAGTGTGTAACTGTCAGTGTGTAACGGTCAGTGTGTAACTGTCAGTGTGTAACTGTCAGTGTGTAACGGTCAGTGTGTAACGGTCAGCGTGTAACTGTCAGCGTGTAACTGTCAGTGTGTAACGGTCAGTGTGTAACTGTCAGTGTGTAACTGTCAGTGTGTAACTGTCAGCGTCAGCGTGTAACGGTCAGCGTGTAACTGTCAGCGTGTAACTGTCAGCGTGTAACGGTCAGCGTGTAGCGGTCAGCGTGTAACTGTCAGCGTGTAACTGTCAGCGTGTAACGGTCAGCGTGTAACTGTCAGCGTGTAACGGTCAGCGTGTAGCGGTCAGCGTGTAACTGTCAGCGTGTAACTGTCAGCGTGTAACGGTCAGCGTGTAACTGTCAGAGTGCAACTGTCAGCGTGTAGCGGTCAGCGTGTAACTGTCAGCGTGTAACTGTCAGAGTGTAACTGTCAGAGTGTAACTGTCAGAGTGTAACGGTCAGTGTGTAACTGTCAGAGTGCAACGGTCAGTGTGTAACTGTCAGAGTGTAACTGTCAGCGTGTAACTGTCAGAGTGTAACTGTCAGCGTGTAACGGTCAGTGTGTAACTGTCAGAGTGTAACTGTCAGCGTGTAACTGTCAGTGTGTAACTGTCAGAGTGTAACTGTCAGAGTGTAACTGTCAGAGTGTAACGGTCAGTGTGTAACTGTCAGTGTGTAACTGTCAGTGTGTAACTGTCAGAGTGTAACTGTCAGAGTGTAACTGTCAGCTGTAACTGTCAGAGTGTAACTGTCAGAGTGCAACGGTCAGTGTCTAACTGTCAGAGTGTAACTGTCAGCGTGTAACTGTCAGAGTGTAACTGTCAGCGTGTAACGGTCAGTGTGTAACTGTCAGAGTGTAACTGTCAGCGTGTAACTGTCAGAGTGTAACTGTCAGAGTGTAACTGTCAGAGTGTAACTGTCAGAGTGTAACTGTCAGCGTGTAACTGTCAGTGTGTAACTGTCAGAGTGTAACTGTCAGCGTGTAACTGTCAGTGTGTAACGGTCAGTGTGTAACTGTCAGTGTGTAACTGTCAGAGTGTAACTGTCAGAGTGTAACTGTCAGCTGTAACTGTCAGAGTGTAACTGTCAGAGTGCAACGGTCAGTGTGTAACTGTCAGAGTGTAACTGTCAGCGTGTAACTGTCAGTGTGTAACTGTCAGAGTGTAACTGTCAGAGTGTAACTGTCAGCGTGTAACGGTCAGTGTGTAACTGTCAGAGTGTAACTGTCAGTGTGTAACTGTCAGCGTGTAACTGTCAGCGTGTAACTGTCAGCGTGTAACTGTCAGCGTGTAACTGTCAGCGTGTAACTGTCAGAGTGTAACTGTCAGTGTGTAACTGTCAGTGTGTAACTGTCAGTGTGTAACTGTCAGCGTGTAACTGTCAGCGTGTAACTGTCAGCGTGTAACTGTCAGCGTCAGCGTGTAACTGTCAGCGTCAGCGTGTAACTGTCAGCGTCAGCGTGTAACTGTCAGCGTGTAACTGTCAGCGTGTAACTGTCAGCGTCAGCGTGTAACTGTCAGCGTGTAACTGTCAGCGTGTAACTGTCAGCGTGTAACTGTCAGCGTGTAAATGTCAGCGTCAGCGTGTAACTGTCAGCGTCAGCGTGTAACTGTCAGCGTGTAACTGTCAGCGTCAGCGTGTAACTGTCAGCGTCAGCGTGTAACTGTCAGCGTGTAACTGTCAGCGTCAGCGTGTAACTGTCAGCGTGTAACTGTCAGCGTCAGTGTGTAACTGTCAGCGTGTAACTGTCAGCGTGTAACTGTCAGCGTCAGCGTGTAACTGTCAGCGTCAGCGTGTAACTGTCAGCGTGTAACGGTCAGTGTGTAACTGTCAGTGTGTAACTGTCAGTGTGTAACGGTCAGCGTGTAACTGTCAGCGTGTAACTGTCAGTGTGTAACGGTCAGTGTGTAACGGTCAGTGTGTAACTGTCAGTGTGTAACTGTCAGTGTGTAACTGTCAGCGTCAGCGTGTAACGGTCAGCGTGTAACGGTCAGCGTGTAACGGTCAGCGTGTAACGGTCAGCGTGTAACTGTCAGCGTGTAACTGTCAGCGTGTAACTGTCAGTGTGTAACTGTCAGTGTGTAACTGTCAGCGTGTAACTGTCAGTGTGTAACGGTCAGTGTGTAACTGTCAGTGTGTAACTGTCAGAGTGTAACTGTCAGAGTGCAACGGTCACTGTGTAACTGTCAGAGTGTAACTGTCAGCGTGTAACTGTCAGAGTGTAACTGTCAGAGTGTAACTGTCAGTGTGTAACTGTCAGTGTGTAACTGTCAGTGTGTAACTGTCAGTGTGTAACTGTCAGTGTGTAACTGTCAGCATGTAACGGTCAGTGTGTAACTGTCAGAGTGTAACTGTCAGTGTGTAACTGTCAGCGTGTAACTGTCAGAGTGTAACTGTCAGAGTGTAACTGTCAGTGTGTAACTGTCAGCGTGTAACTGTCAGCGTGTAACTGTCAGAGTGTAACTGTCAGCGTCAGCGTGTAACTGTCAGCGTGTAACGGTCAGTGTGTAACTGTCAGTGTGTAACGGTCAGCGTGTAACTGTCAGCGTGTAACTGTCAGCGTGTAACTGTCAGTGTGTAACGGTCAGTGTGTAACTGTCAGTGTGTAACTGTCAGTGTGTAACTGTCAGTGTGTAACTGTCAGCGTCAGCGTGTAACGGTCAGCGTGTAACTGTCAGCGTGTAACGGTCAGCGTGTAGCGGTCAGCGTGTAACTGTCAGCGTGTAACGGTCAGCGTGTAACGGTCAGCGTGTAACTGTCAGCGTGTAACGGTCAGCGTGTAACTGTCAGCGTGTAACTGTCAGCGTGTAACTGTCAGCGTGTAACTGTCAGCGTGTAGCGGTCAGTGTGTAACTGTCAGCGTGTAACTGTCAGCGTGTAACTGTCAGCGTGTAACTGTCAGTGTGTAACTGTCAGCGTGTAACTGTCAGTGTGTAACTGTCAGTGTGTAACTGTCAGCGTGTAACTGTCAGTGTGTAACTGTCAGCGTGTAGCGGTCAGCGTGTAACTGTCAGTGTGTAACTGTCAGCGTGTAACGGTCAGCGTGTAACTGTCAGCGTGTAACTGTCAGCGTGTAACTGTCAGCGTGTAACTGTCAGTGTGTAACTGTCAGCGTGTAACTGTCAGCGTGTAACTGTCAGCGTGTAACGGTCAGCGTGTAGCGGTCAGCGTGTAACTGTCAGCGTGTAACGGTCAGAGTGTAACTGTCAGCGTGTAACGGTC
This sequence comes from Odontesthes bonariensis, assembly GCF_027942865.1. Taxonomy (NCBI): domain Eukaryota; kingdom Metazoa; phylum Chordata; class Actinopteri; order Atheriniformes; family Atherinopsidae; genus Odontesthes; species Odontesthes bonariensis. Next base: position 436,934 of record NC_134528.1, on the reverse strand, counting down.
AGCGTGTAGCGGTCAGCGTGTAACTGTCAGCGTGTAACTGTCAGCGTGTAACGGTCAGAGTGTAACTGTCAGCGTGTAACTGTCAGCGTGTAACTGTCAGCGTGTAGCGGTCAGCGTGTAACTGTCAGCGTGTAACTGTCAGCGTGTAACGGTCAGCGTGTAGCGGTCAGCGTGTAACTGTCAGCGTGTAACGGTCAGCGTGTAACTGTCAGCGTGTAACGGACAGAGTGTAACGGTCAGCGTGTAGCGGTCAGCGTGTAACTGTCAGCGTGTAGCGGTCAGCGTGTAGCGGTCAGCGTGTAACTGTCAGCGTGTAACGGTCAGCGTGTAGCGGTCAGCGTGTAACTGTAAGCGTGTAACGGTCAGAGTGTAACTGTCAGCGTGTAACTGTCAGCGTGTAACGGTCAGCGTGTAGCGGTCAGCGTGTAACTGTCAGCGTGTAACTGTCAGCGTGTAACGGTCAGAGTGTAACTGTCAGCGTGTAACTGTCAGTGTGTAACTGTCAGTGTGTAACTGTCAGCGTGTAGCGGTCAGCGTGTAACTGTCAGCGTGTAACTGTCAGAGTGTAACTGTCAGCGTGTAACGGTCAGAGTGTAACTGTCAGCGTGTAACTGTCAGCGTGTAACTGTCAGAGTGTAACTGTCAGCGTGTAACTGTCAGCGTGTAACGGTCAGAGTGTAACTGTCAGAGTGTAACTGTCAGCGTGTAACTGTCAGCGTGTAACGGTCAGAGTGTAACTGTCAGAGTGTAACTGTCAGCGTGTAACGGTCAGAGTGTAACTGTCAGCGTGTAACTGTCAGTGTGTAACTGTCAGTGTGTAACTGTCAGCGTGTAGCGGTCAGCGTGTAACTGTCAGCGTGTAACTGTCAGAGTGTAACTGTCAGCGTGTAACTGTCAGCGTGTAACTGTCAGCGTGTAACTGTCAGAGTGTAACTGTCAGCGTGTAACTGTCAGCGTGTAACGGTCAGAGTGTAACTGTCAGCGTGTAACTGTCAGAGTGTAACTGTCAGCGTGTAACGGTCAGCGTGTAACTGTCAGAGTGTAACTGTCAGAGTGTAACTGTCAGCGTGTAACGGTCAGTGTGTAACTGTCAGAGTGTAACTGTCAGCGTGTAACTGTCAGAGTGTAACTGTCAGAGTGTAACTGTCAGAGTGTAACTGTCAGAGTGTAACTGTCAGCGTGTAACTGTCAGTGTGTAACTGTCAGAGTGTAACTGTCAGCGTGTAACTGTCAGTGTGTAACGGTCAGTGTGTAACTGTCAGTGTGTAACTGTCAGTGTGTAACTGTCAGAGTGTAACTGTCAGAGTGTAACTGTCAGCTGTAACTGTCAGAGTGTAACTGTCAGAGTGCAACGGTCAGTGTGTAACTGTCAGAGTGTAACTGTCAGCGTGTAACTGTCAGTGTGTAACTGTCAGAGTGTAACTGTCAGCGTGTAACGGTCAGCGTGTAACTGTCAGAGTGTAACTGTCAGTGTGTAACTGTCAGCGTGTAACTGTCAGCGTGTAACTGTCAGCGTGTAACTGTCAGAGTGTAACTGTCAGTGTGTAACTGTCAGTGTGTAACTGTCAGTGTGTAACTGTCAGCGTGTAACTGTCAGCGTGTAACTGTCAGCGTGTAACTGTCAGCGTCAGCGTGTAACTGTCAGCGTCAGCGTGTAACTGTCAGCGTCAGCGTGTAACTGTCAGCGTGTAACTGTCAGCGTGTAACTGTCAGCGTCAGCGTGTAACTGTCAGCGTGTAACTGTCAGCGTGTAACTGTCAGCGTGTAACTGTCAGCGTGTAAATGTCAGCGTCAGCGTGTAACTGTCAGCGTCAGCGTGTAACTGTCAGCGTGTAACTGTCAGCGTGTAACTGTCAGCGTCAGCGTGTAACTGTCAGCGTGTAACTGTCAGCGTCAGTGTGTAACTGTCAGCGTGTAACTGTCAGCGTGTAACTGTCAGCGTCAGCGTGTAACTGTCAGCGTCAGCGTGTAACTGTCAGCGTGTAACGGTCAGTGTGTAACTGTCAGTGTGTAACTGTCAGTGTGTAACGGTCAGCGTGTAACTGTCAGCGTGTAACTGTCAGTGTGTAACGGTCAGTGTGTAACGGTCAGTGTGTAACTGTCAGTGTGTAACTGTCAGTGTGTAACTGTCAGTGTGTAACTGTCAGCGTCAGCGTGTAACGGTCAGCGTGTAACGGTCAGCGTGTAACGGTCAGCGTGTAACGGTCAGCGTGTAACTGTCAGCGTGTAACTGTCAGCGTGTAACTGTCAGTGTGTAACTGTCAGTGTGTAACTGTCAGCGTGTAACTGTCAGTGTGTAACGGTCAGTGTGTAACTGTCAGTGTGTAACTGTCAGAGTGTAACTGTCAGAGTGCAACGGTCACTGTGTAACTGTCAGAGTGTAACTGTCAGCGTGTAACTGTCAGAGTGTAACTGTCAGTGTGTAACTGTCAGTGTGTAACTGTCAGTGTGTAACTGTCAGTGTGTAACTGTCAGTGTGTAACTGTCAGCATGTAACGGTCAGTGTGTAACTGTCAGAGTGTAACTGTCAGTGTGTAACTGTCAGCGTGTAACTGTCAGAGTGTAACTGTCAGAGTGTAACTGTCAGTGTGTAACTGTCAGCGTGTAACTGTCAGCGTGTAACTGTCAGAGTGTAACTGTCAGCGTCAGCGTGTAACTGTCAGCGTGTAACGGTCAGTGTGTAACTGTCAGTGTGTAACGGTCAGCGTGTAACTGTCAGAGTGTAACTGTCAGTGTGTAACGGTCAGTGTGTAACTGTCAGTGTGTAACTGTCAGTGTGTAACTGTCAGCGTCAGCGTGTAACGGTAAGCGTGTAACGGTCAGCGTGTAACTGTCAGCGTGTAACTGTCAGCGTGTAACGGTCAGCGTGTAACTGTCAGCGTGTAACTGTCAGCGTGTAACTGTCAGCGTGTAACTGTCAGCGTGTAACTGTCAGCGTGTAACTGTCAGTGTGTAACTGTCAGCGTGTAGCGGTCAGTGTGTAACTGTCAGCGTGTAACTGTCAGCGTGTAACTGTTAGCGTGTAACTGTCAGTGTGTAACTGTCAGCGTGTAACTGTCAGCGTGTAACTGTCAGCGTGTAACTGTCAGCGTGTAGCGGTCAGCGTGTAACTGTCAGTGTGTAACTGTCAGCGTGTAACTGTCAGAGTGTAACTGTCAGCGTGTAACTGTCAGAGTGTAACTGTCAGCGTGTAACTGTCAGCGTGTAACTGTCAGAGTGTAACTGTCAGAGTGTAACTGTCAGTGTGTAACTGTCAGCGTGTAACTGTCAGTGTGTAACTGTCAGTGTGTAACTGTCAGAGTGTAACTGTCAGTGTGTAACGGTCAGTGTGTAACTGTCAGTGTGTAACTGTCAGCGTGTAGCGGTCAGCGTGTAACTGTCAGTGTGTAACTGTCAGCGTGTAACGGTCAGAGTGTAACTGTCAGTGTGTAACTGTCAGAGTGTAACTGTCAGCGTGTAACTGTCAGCGTGTAACTGTCAGCGTGTAACTGTCAGGGTGTAACTGTCAGCGTGTAACTGTCAGTGTGTAACTGTCAGCGTGTAGCGGTCAGCGTGTAACTGTCAGCGTGTAACGGTCAGCGTGTAGCGGTCAGCGTGTAACTGTCAGCGTGTAACGGTCAGAGTGTAACTGTCAGCGTGTAACTGTCAGCGTGTAACGGTCAGCGTGTAGCGGTCAGCGTGTAACTGTCAGCGTGTAACTGTCAGCGTGTAACGGTCAGAGTGTAACTGTCAGCGTGTAACTGTCAGCGTGTAGCGGTCAGCGTGTAACTGTCAGCGTGTAACTGTCAGCGTGTAACGGTCAGCGTGTAGCGGTCAGCGTGTAACTGTCAGCGTGTAACGGTCAGCGTGTAACTGTCAGCGTGTAACGGTCAGAGTGTAACGGTCAGCGTGTAGCGGTCAGCGTGTAACTGTCAGCGTGTAGCGGTCAGCATGTAGCGGTCAGCGTGTAACTGTCAGCGTGTAACGGTCAGCGTGTAGCGGTCAGCGTGTAACTGTCAGCGTGTAACGGTCAGAGTGTAACTGTCAGCGTGTAACTGTCAGCGTGTAACGGTCAGCGTGTAGCGGTCAGCGTGTAACTGTCAGCGTGTAACTGTCAGCGTGTAACGGTCAGAGTGTAACTGTCAGCGTGTAACTGTCAGCGTGTAACGGTCAGCGTGTAGCGGTCAGCGTGTAACTGTCAGCGTGTAACTGTCAGCGTGTAGCGGTCAGCGTGTAACTGTCAGCGTGTAACTGTCAGAGTGTAACTGTCAGCGTGTAACTGTCAGCGTGTAACGGTCAGAGTGTAACTGTCAGCGTGTAACTGTCAGCGTGTAACGGTCAGCGTGTAACTGTCAGAGTGTAACTGTCAGTGTGTAACTGTCAGTGTGTAACTGTCAGAGTGTAACTGTCAGTGTGTAACTGTCAGAGTGTAACTGTCAGTGTGTAACTGTCAGAGTGTAACTGTCAGTGTGTAACTGTCAGAGTGTAACTGTCAGTGTGTAACTGTCAGCGTGTAACGGTCAGCGTGTAACTGTCAGCGTGTAACGGTCAGCGTGTAACTGTCAGCATGTGACGGCGTCAGCGTGTGACGGCGTCAGCGTGTGACGGCGTCAGCGTGTTACGGTCAGCGTTAGTTAGCTAAATGTAGTTTTAGCTACATTAATGCTTGTTTACATCACGTCTTCATACTTCCTGTTTTTCAGGCCGCAGCCAGTCTGTTGTGATCTGTGACATCATCCCCCTTCTTCTTCTCTCTTCTTCTGCTCGCCATCTGCTGCGGATCACCTTCAGCTTCTCTCAGACTGTTGGACTCTGTTAGGCCCTGTTGTCATGACAACCTTCACTGACCTGTTGCTCCGGCTGCCGATTGGTCGCAGAGTGGGACGTTTCCATTGGACTCTCAGACCCCTGAAGCTCCGCCTCCAAACACATCCGCTTCTGAAAGCAAACATCATTATCCTCAATTACTGTTGGCACACGGAACCAAGCAGGGGCCTCCCAGGTACCGGGGCCCCCCAGGGGCCTCCCAGTGACCAGTGGACTCCCGGTGACAACCTGTAAGCTACAGCTCCACCTGTAAGCTGCAGCTCCACCTGTAAACTGCAGCTCCACCTGTAAGCTACATCTCCACCTGTAAGCTGCAGCTCCACCTGTAAGCTACAGCTCCACCTGTAAACTGCAGCTCCACCTGTAAACTGCAGCTCCACCTGTAAACTGCAGCTCCACCTGTAAGCTACATCTCCACCTGTAAGTTACAGCTCCACCTGTAAGCTACAGCTCCACCTGTAAGCTGCAGCTCTACCTGTAAGCTACAGCTCCACCTGTAAGCTGCAGCTCCACCTGTAAGCTGCAGCTCTACCTGTAAGCTACAGCTCCACCTGTAAGCTACAGCTCCACCTGTAAGTTACAGCTCCACCTGTAAGCTGCAGCTCTACCTGTGAGCTGCAGCTCCACCTGTAAGTTACAGCTCCACCTGTAAACTGCAGCTCCACCTGTAAGTTACAGCTCCACCTGTAAACTGCAGCTCCACCTGTGAGCTGCAGCTCCACCTGTAAACTGCAGCTCCACCTGTAAGCTGCAGCTCCACCTGTAAGCTGCAGCTCTACCTGTAAACTGCAGCTCTACCTGTAAGCTACAGCTCCACCTGTAAGCTACAGCTCCACCTGTAAGCTGCTGCTCTACCTGTAAGCTACAGCTCCACCTGTAAGCTGCAGCTCTACCTGTAAGCTACAGCTCCACCTGTAAGCTGCAGCTCTACCTGTAAGCTACAGCTCCACCTGTGAGCTACAGCTCCACCTGTAAGCTACAGCTCCACCTGTAAACTGCAGCTCTACCTGTAAGCTACAGCTCCACCTGTAAGTTACAGCTCCACCTGTAAGCTACAGCTCCACCTGTAAGCTACAGCTCTACCTGTAAGCTACAGCTCCACCTGTGAGCTGCAGCTCCACCTGTAAGCTACAGCTCTACCTGTAAGCTACAGCTCCACCTGTGAGCTACAGCTCCACCTGTAAGCTACAGCTCCACCTGTAAACTGCAGCTCTACCTGTAAGCTACAGCTCCACCTGTAAGCTACAGCTCCACCTGTGAGCTACAGCTCCACCTGTAAGCTACAGCTCCACCTGTAAGCTGCTGCTCTACCTGTAAGCTACAGCTCCACCTGTAAGCTGCAGCTCTACCTGTAAGCTACAGCTCCACCTGTAAGTTACAGCTCCACCTGTAAGCTGCAGCTCTACCTGTAAGCTACAGCTCCACCTGTAAACTGCAGCTCCACCTGTAAGTTACAGCTCCACCTGTAAGCTGCAGCTCCACCTGTAAACTGCAGCTCCACCTGTGAGCTGCAGCTCCACCTGTAAGCTAATGCTCCACCTGTAAGCTAATGCTCCACCTGTAAGCTGCAGCTCCACCTGTAGGCTAGTGCTCCACCTGTAAGCTAATGCTCTACCTGTAAGCTGCAGCTCCACCTGTAAGCTGCAGCTCCACCTGTAGCTACAGCTCCACCTGTAAGCTGCAGCTCTACCTGTAAGCTACAGCTCCACCTATAAGCTACAGCTCCACCTGTGAGCTGCAGCTCCACCTGTAAGCTACAGCTCCACCTGTAAGCAACAGCTCCACCTGTAAGCAACAGCTCTACCTGTAAGCAACAGCTCCACCTGTAAACTGCAGCTCCACCTGTGAGCTGCAGATCCACCTGTAAGCTAATGCTCCACCTGTAAGCTAATGCTCCACCTGTAGGCTAATGCTCCACCTGTAAGCTAATGCTCTACCTGTAAGCTGCAGCTCCACCTGTAAGCTGCAGCTCCACCTGTAGCTACAGCTCCACCTGTAAGCTGCAGCTCTACCTGTAAGCTACAGCTCCACCTATAAGCTACAGCTCCACCTGTGAGCTGCAGCTCCACCTGTAAGCTACAGCTCCACCTGTAAGCAACAGCTCTACCTGTAAGCAACAGCTCCACCTGTAAGCTGCAGCTCCACCTGTGAGCTACAGCTCTACCTGTAAGCTACAGCTCCACCTGTAAGCTGCAGCTCCACCTGTGAGCTACAGCTCCACCTGTAAACTGCAGCTCTACCTGTAAGCTACAGCTCCACCTGTAAGCTACAGCTCCACCTGTGAGCTGCAGCTCTACCTGTAAGCTACAGCTCCACCTGTGAGCTGCAGCTCTACCTGTGAGCTACAGCTCCACCTGTAAACTGCAGCTCTACCTGTGAGCTACAGCTCCACCTGTAAACTGCAGCTCCACCTGTGAGCTACAGCTCCACCTGTAAGCTACAGCTCTACCTGTGAGCTGCAGCTCTACCTGTAAGCTACAGCTCCACCTGTGAGCTGCAGCTCTACCTGTGAGCTACAGCTCCACCTGTAAACTGCAGCTCCACCTGTGAGCTACAGCTCCACCTGTAAGCTACAGCTCCACCTGTGAGCTGCAGCTCCACCTGTAAACTAATGCTCCACCTGTGAGCTACAGCTCCACCTGTAAGCTACAGCTCTACCTGTGAGCTACAGCTCTACCTGTGAGCTACAGCTCCACCTGTAAGCTGCAGCTCCACCTGTAAGCTACAGCTCCACCTGTAAGCTACAGCTCTACCTGTGAGCTACAGCTCCACCTGTAAACTGCAGCTCCACCTGTGAGCTACAGCTCCACCTGTAAGCTACAGCTCCACCTGTAAGCTAATGCTCTACCTGTAAGCTACAGCTCCACCTGTAAGCTACAGCTCTACCTGTGAGCTACAGCTCCACCTGTAAGCTACAGCTCCACCTGTAAGCTAATGCTCTACCTGTAAGCTACAGCTCCACCTGTGAGCTGCAGCTCCACCTGTAAACTGCAGCTCCACCTGTAAGCTACAGCTCCACCTGTAAGCTGCAGCTCCACCTGTAAGCTACAGCTCCACCTGTAAGCTACAGCTCTACCTGTGAGCTACAGCTCCAACTGTAAACTGCAGCTCCACCTGTGAGCTACAGCTCCACCTGTAAGCTACAGCTCCACCTGTAAGCTAATGCTCTACCTGTAAGCTACAGCTCCACCTGTGAGCTGCAGCTCCACCTGTAAACTGCAGCTCCACCTGTAAGCTACAGCTCCACCTGTAAGCTACAGCTCCACCTGTAAACTAATGCTCCACCTGTGAGCTACAGCTCCACCTGTAAGCTACAGCTCTACCTGTAAGCTACAGCTCCACCTGTAAGCTAATGCTCTACCTGTAAGCTACAGCTCCACCTGTGAGCTACAGCTCTACCTGTGAGCTACAGCTCCACCTGTAAGCTACAGCTCCACCTGTAAGCTAATGCTCTACCTGTAAGCTACAGCTCCACCTGTGAGCTGCAGCTCCACCTGTGAGCTACAGCTCCACCTGCAGAGGTCCTGACAGGACAGGTGTCTCACCGGTCTGCGGCTCCACGGCTCCGCCTCCGCCTCCAGGCCCCGCCTCTTCAGCAGATTAGCACACTGCATGCTAACGGCTAACCAGCCTGTAAACAGCCCGTTCGCGTCCAACGCAGACCGGAAGCAGCCCGTTTCCCGCCTTCACAGAGTAACCCCACCGGGTTATTGGGGCTGGTCACCGGTTTAACTTGCTGCTAACTAGCTGCTGACTAACTACCCGCTCGCTGTTGCAGCTTGTGGGTTGTTGGCCGACCTTCTGTTGACCGGCAACACAAAGTTTACAGCGACCACCGCTGTACTTCCGGTATGAGCGTCACAATAAGAGTCTGTGGTCTGCTCGTGCTCCGCGTGTGTGAAACACGCACATCTTCTTTCTAAAGAGATTCACAGGGAGCCGAAGAAGCATCTTTAAAACCAGTTCAAACTGGTTTATGACTCACAGCAGCGCGCCAGTGGGCTATTCATCACGCTGAATATTCATGTGATTTAGCTTTGAAGTCTCAGTATTGGACCGGAAGCTACGTTGTTGACAGGCTGACCAATCACGTTCACTTTTTCTTGCCTTACATGGTTTTCAAATTTTTTCACGTCAGAGTAAAGCAGGCCAATGATAGCTATGGCAAACTCTCGCGAGATTTCAAAGCAGGTCAATGATAGCGATGGCAAACTCTCGCGAGATTTCAAAGCAGGCCAATGATAGTGATGGCAAACTCTCGCGAGATTTCAAAGCAGGTCAATGATAGCGATGGCAAACTCTCGCACAGGATCCACCCTGCTAAAGACTACCTAAAGAAGTTCAGCTCTAACGTTAATGTGAACTGTACCTTTTGTGACCTTTGCCCTGAGTCCATGACTCATTTGTTCTGGATGTGTCCTCAGTGTAAAGATTTCTGGCAACATTTTTGTAATTTTGTTGACTTAAAAATATCAGCAAGCTTCCAGTTGTACTGGGAACATGTCAGTGGCAAAATGAATCCGAAGGTTTTCTTTATTCATTTATTAATTGTCAAAGCAAAGTTTCACTTACACAAATGCAATTTTTTTTTAAAAGAAAACCACATTTCTATGTTTTTTTGATTGAATAAAAGCAATACTTGCTCACAATTAAACCTTCAACTAATCATAAAGCAAAAACAACAATATGGGCTTGTTCCCAACTTGGGATTATGGACGAACTGTTGTCCTAAATCTTTGTTTTATTTGTTTTTTTTTTTACACGAGACTCCTCGGCACATATGTCAGTTTGTTCAATAGTTTTCTTTTTGCAAGAGTTTTGTGACTGTCATTCTCTTATTATTATTCTCATCCTTATGCTCCCCTTGACTGGCTTTTTTTTTTTTTTTTTTTTGACGTTATGTACACATTTATATGTCGTTATTCTGCTTTGTTGCAAATCAAGTTTAAAAACTCTCGCGAGATTTTAAAGCAGCCCAATGATGGCGATGGCAAACTCTCGCGAGATTTCGAGGCTTCACGTTCAAAGGTCAAAAATGTCAAAACACGTTATTTGATGTCTTGCATTTGTGAGAAACTGAAGTGAAAACTGTCCCCACTTCCGGTCACTCACAGAAAGAGCTGATCTGCGGTCAGTCTGGTGCTGCAGTGAAACAAAGTGACCAGCAGGTGGCGGCAGAGACATAAAGATCTGACACAGCTTCATCGGTTTGCCGTTATAAAGGTTTCTGTAAATTACCTGTATGTTTAGGATCATAAAGTTAGTAGAAACCAGATGTTTTAAACCCACTTCATACAACAACTGTTCAAAATAAGACACAGTGACATCATCACACTGTGTTTGATGGTATTGGTCAGAGATTCAAAGATCAAAGACGATCGAATGTGGATTTTATTTCGAAATCAAAGAGAAACTCAGTTTCAGGAAAAAAGATTTATCATGATGACAGATTTAAATGGATGGATGGATGGATGGATGGATAGAGAGAGAGAGAGAGTGAGTGGTTAGAGTTGGTCGTCCAATAACCGGAAGGTTGGCGGTTCGATTCCCACTCTCACCACTCAAAAAAAAAGACTGGTGGAACTGATAGCTGGAGGGGTGTCAGTCCACCTCCTTGTCATGGCTGAGGTGCCCTTGAGCAAGGCACCGTGCCCCACATGCTCCCCGGGCGCTTCATGGCTGCCCACCGCTCCAGGCTGGCATCTGTCTCTGAGTGTGTGACCCTGTGCATGTGCATGTGCATGTGCATGTGCATGTGCATGTGCATGTGCATGTGCATGTGCATGTGCATGTGCATGTGCATGTGCATGTGCATGTGCATGTGCATGTGCATGTGTGTGTCAAACAGGTGCTGGATGGGTTAAAAGCGAAGGACACATTTCGTGTGTATGCATGACAATAAATCTGATCTTAATCTTACAGTTTTTCTCACTTGTGCACATCAAACAAGCAGTTTCTCATTTCTTTCAGCAAGTTGCCAATGCTTTGGCACATCCATGCACATGATTATGTACAATTCTCTGCTGTTTCCTACATTATCAATTGCTTTTGTCATGTTGATCAAAATGTATTGTACAGGTCTCTGTTGAATAGTCTCACCCCCCACAACATTAAGGCATTAGTTCATCGTATAGGTCTTTACATGCAAAATGGTTGAACAAGTTGTCATAATATGTCTTAGACTTTTGTTCAAAATCTGTCCAGAATTGGTAAATTGCTCCCAGGTGAATGTTGACTTTCTCTAACGACCAATCAACTGACAAATATATATATAGCTGGAGCACAACACAATGTTTCAATGTCTGACAATGGAAGGAATTAGACGGGGCCAACAGGGAAGAGGAGGAGGAGGAGGAGGAGGAGGAGGAGGAGGAGGAGGAGGAGGAGTTGGGAGGCAGAACAGAGGAAGAGGCAGAAGAGGCCGAGGACATATCATCATACATATCATGAGGATCTCATCAGAGCCACCCTTGTGGACCATGTTCTTAATCATGGGCTTACATGGCAGAGGCTGGTCGAAGGGTGCAGCCAAATGTTGGCAGAACAACTGTGTCCTCAATCGTTCAGACTTTTCGTCGAGAGAACAGGTATGTAATCCAACAACAGGCACTGTTCTGTAATGCTTCATACAATGTAACAGTATTCCACATTACAATATGAGTAAGTATACTTCATACAGTGACATTTTATCTTACTCAATTTTGTGTTTTGCATTGCTATATTGTTTCCACATAGGACTGCAAGACAACTTCACAGGGGTGGCAGAGGGCCCCTTTTCACACCTGAACAGGAGGAGGCCATTTGCACCATGGTTATAGAGAACAATGCCATAAGACTTAGGGAGATACAGAGTGCCATCATAGAGGACAACAACATCTTTGCAAACATCCAAACAGTCAGCATCTCAACAATTGACAGGGTACTGAAAAGACACCAAATGCATATGAAACAGCTGTACACTGTTCCCTTTGAAAGAGTGACGGAGCTGCGCTACCATTATGTACAGGTAAAACATGTATGAGCATACAGTAGCCGTACTTCACAGTAAACAGTACAACATTGCATAGTGATATACAGTACAGTAAGTGTGACCTTTACACATTTGCTATGGCTGTAGAAAAGAAGATGCAATATGTGCTGTATACATTTGATGTAACCTTATCAAAATGAAAATGCATGTAACTCATAAAACTAATTTTGTGTATTCTGGATATAGCGTATAATGGAACTGGAAGCAAGCGAGCCACTGCACAGCTTCATCTACATGGATGAGGCTGGCTTCAACCTCACAAAACGCAGAAGGCGTGGGCGAAATATCATCGGGCCAGGCCAACGGGGCGGGAACATAACAATGGGTGCTGCCATCTCAGAAAATGGTGTGCTAACGCATATTCCCCTTATTGGTCCATATAACACAGAGCGTCCAGTCACCTTTTTAGACGCTCTTTACAGGGATCTCATGTCTGAACATGAGAGGTCAGATTGGAGATGACTTGCCAAAGCATGTGGTAATTTGTGACAATGTCAGCTTCCATCGCTCAAACATCGTCAGGCAATGGTTTGCAGCTCACAATAGGATGCTGATGGAGTTCCTCCCACCCTACTCCCCATTCCTTAACCCCATTGAAGAGTTTTTCTCTGCGTGGCGTTGGTAAGTGTATGATCGCCAGCCACATACACAAATTACCCTTCTGGCTGCCATGGATGCGGCGTGTGAGGACATCACAGCAGATGCCTGCAGAGGCTGGATAAGACACTCAAGAAGATTCTTTCCACGCTGCATCGCAAGAGATAATATTCAATGTGACGTGGATGAGAATATGGCCCAACAGACCGGAACGTCAACAGGTCTAGGAAGACTGTCTGCACTGTAATTCCTACAGCACTGTATGTACAGTTTTCCCTTACTAGATTGTAGGTTCACATTTCTACTTTTTCTTTGTGCTATGCAGTGCTGTCTTTTCTTTTTTGTACAAATTACAAACAGTAAAAGGGTAATTGTGAATCTTGTCTCTTGTAATCAATCTCACACATACACTAAGGTGTAAATTACAATAATTGTCATCAAAACTTAGCCATAGTTTACATCAGAACATCCCTCCAGAGTACACTGTTATATTGACAACATGACTAAGCAGTTTGACTGTCTTATCCGTACACAATGACACAAGGACTTGACATTCTGATGGCACTGACATGTTCATTGACACAGATATTTAGTTTTGAGAGATGAACTAAGGATTTTGAGCAGGAGAGTGGCTTTTGCAGGTCATCCATGGTGTTTTGCTATTTGTCCAAATAGTTTTGAGAAATGGCGTACTGTTTTGCAAATGGCGAGGATAATTCGAGAATTGCACCAAAGCGACTGAGAAAAACTGTAATGGACGGATAGATGGATGAACAGACGGATGGATGAACAGATAGATAGATGGACACATGAACAGATAGATAGATGGACAGATGAACAGACGGATGAACAGATAGATGGATGGATGGATGGACGGACAGATGAACACATGAACAGATAGATGGATGGACAGACGGATGGATGGATGGATGAACAGATGAACAGATAGATAGATGGACAGATGAACACATGAACAGATAGATGGATGGACAGATGGATGGATGGATGAACAGATGAACAGATAGATAGATGGACAGATGAACACATGAACAGATAGATGGATGGACAGATGGATGGATGGATGAACAGATGAACAGATAGATAGATGGACAGATGAACACATGAACAGATAGATGGATGGACAGACGGATGGATGGACAGATGAACAGACGGATGAACACATGAACAGATAGATGGATGGACAGACGGATGGATGGATGGATGAACAGATGAACAGATAGATAGATGGACAGATGAACACATGAACAGATAGATGGATGGACAGATGGATGGATGGATGAACAGATGAACAGATAGATGGATGAACAGATGAACAGAAGCCTCTCCTGAGGCTCAGTTAAACGAGTGGAAGCTGTTTGAGCAAACGGAGCGAAAGAACCTGAGCACGATGAAGGAATGAGAGGAGGAGGATGATGAAGGTCATCAGAGTGCTAAACGCTGTTTGGGATAGGACTCCGGTCCCTCCGGCCCCCCCTGCTCCACCACCCCTCCACCCCTCCACTCCTCCGTCAGCTCTGACTGTTTCCTCCCCTCCGTCAGCCTGTTTCACATCGTCTTCATGTTGAAGGATTCTGAGCGGAAAATCTCCGTCCCCGAGGCCCCCGAACATGTATCTGCTCCTCCTGCCCCCCTCCCCCCTCCCCCACCCCCTTCAGCCCCCCCCTCTCTTCTGCCCCCCCCTCTTCTGCCCCTCCCCTCTTTCACAAATTTCCTCCTGAACAAAGAGCTTCCCTCCTCTCAGAAAGTATTAAGTCTGCTTCTCCTTCAGTATTCATTAGATTAATTCTTTAGACTGCTGCAGTGATCCAGAACCAGAACCAGAACCAGAACCAGAATCAGCTGGGACCACATCAGCCTGCTTCTTAAATCCTGTCACTGGTGAATGGTGTGCTTAAATAATGATTTAATTCAATTCATTTTATTAAAATAGCACCAAATTACAACAAGGGGCCTGATAACTGAAGGCTCTGGTTCCCAAACTGGCAGCTGGTTCCACAGAGAGGGGCCTGATAACTGAAGGCCCTGCCTCCCAAACTGGCAGCTGGTTCCACAGAGAGGGGCCTGATAACTGAAGGCTCTGCCTCCCAAACTGGCAGCTGGTTCCACAGAGAGGGGCCTGATAACTGAAGGCTCTGCCTCCCAAACTGGCAGCTGGTTCCACAGAGAGGGGCCTGATAACTGAAGGCTCTGCCTCCCAAACTGGCAGCTGGTTCCACAGAGAGGGGCCTGATAACTGAAGGCTCTGCCTCCCAAACTGGCAGCTGGTTCCACAGAGAGGGGCCTGATAACTGAAGGCTCTGCCTCCCAAACTGGCAGCTGGTTCCACAGAGAGGGGCCTGATAACTGAAGGCTCTGCCTCCCAAACTGGCAGCAGGTTCCACAGAGAGGGGCCTGATAACTGAAGGCTCTGCCTCCCAAACTGGCAGCTGGTTCCACAGAGAGGGGTCTGATAACAGAAGGCTCTGCCTCCCAAACTGACAGCTGGTTCCACAGAGAGGGGCCTGATAACTGAAGGCTCTGCCTCCCAAACTGGCAGCTGGTTCCACAGAAAGGGGCCTGATAACTGAAGGCTCTGCCTCCCAAACTGGCAGCTGGTTCCACAGAGAGGGGCCTGATAACCGAAGGCTCTGCCTCCCAAACTGGCAGCTGGTTCCACAGAGAGGGGCCTGATAACCGAAGGCTCTGCCTCCAAAACTGGCAGCTGGTTCCACAGAGAGGGGCCTGATAACTGAAGGCTCTGCCTCCAAAACTGGCAGCTGGTTCCACAGAGAGGGGCCTGATAACTGAAGGCTCTGCCTCCAAAACTGGCAGCTGGTTCCACAGAGAGGGGCCTGATAACTGAAGGCTCTGCCTCCCAAACTGGCAGCTGGTTCCACAGAGAGGGGCCTGATAACTGAAGGCTCTGCCTCCCAAACTGGTAGCTGGTTCCACAGAGAGGGGCCTGATAACTGAAGGCTCTGCCTCCCAAACTGGCAGCCGGTCCCACAGAGAGGGGCCTGATAACTGAAGGCTCTGCCTCCCAAACTGGCAGCCGGTTCCACAGAGAGGGGCCTGATAACTGAAGGCTCTGCCTCCCAAACTGGCAGCAGGTTCCACAGAGAGGGGCCTGATAACTGAAGGCTCTGCCTCCCAAACTGGCAGCCGGTTCCACAGAGAGGGGCCTGATAACTGAAGGCTCTGCCTCCCAAATTGGCAGCTGGTTCCACAGAGAGGGGCCTGATAACTGAAGGCTCTGCCTCCCAAACTGGCAGCTCCAGCAGGAAACAGCTCAACACTTTCAGCCACGTGTTTTCTTCCTGTCGCCGTCGGCGTGCCATCTGAGGCAGAAATAAAAGCGTCAGACATGAAACATGAAGCGTGACTCTGGGTATAAAGATCCTTTTACCCCCTGAGTGGCATTTCAGGGGCTTTCATTTAGCCGAGCTTTGTTCTGGTGTCTGCTGCATGAATTCTTCATGAGAAAAAACAGGACGCGGTTATGAATATATCAGAGCTCTGCTTCCTCCTGATGTTCACACATAAAAACTTCATGCTGGCAAACAGAGAAAACAGGAAGTGATCTGGTCTGTTCCTCGCCATCATGATAAGGTCATCTGTGTTCTTGAGAGGTTCAGAGACCAGCGTTGGAGAGGTTCAGAGACCAGCGTTGGAGAGGTTCAGAGACCAGCGTAGGAGAAGTTCAGAGACCAGCGTTGGAGAAGTTCAGAGACCAGCGTTGGAGAGGTTTAGAGACCAGCGTTGGAGAGGTTCAGAGACCAGCGGTGGAGAGGTTCAGAGACCAGCGTTGGAGAGGTTTAGAGACCAGCGTTGGAGAGGTTTAGAGACCAGCGTTGGAGAGGTTTAGAGACCAGCGTTGGAGAGGTTCAGAGACCAGCGGTGGAGAGGTTCAGAGACCAGCGTTGGAGAGGTTCAGAGACCAGCGTTGGAGAGGTTCAGAGACCAGCGTTGGAGAGGTTCAGAGACCAGCGTTGGAGAGGTTCAGAGACCAGCGTTGGAGAGGTTCAGAGACCAGCATTGGAGAGGTTCAGAGACCAGCGTTGGAGAGGTTCAGAGACCAGCGGTGGAGAGGTTCAGAGACCAGCGTTGGAGAGGTTCAGATATGAGCGTTGGAGAGGTTTAGAGACCAGCGTTGGAGAGGTTCAGAGACCAGCGTTGGAGAGGTTCAGAGACCAGCGGTGGAGAGGTTCAGAGACCAGCGTTGGAGAGGTTCAGAGACCAGCGTTGGGGAGGTTTAGAGACCAGCGTTGGAGAGGTTTAGAGACCAGCGTTGGAGAGGTTCAGAGACCAGCGTTGGAGAGGTTCAGATATGAGCGTTGGAGAGGTTCAGAGACCAGCGTTGGAGAGGTTTAGAGACCAGCGTTGGAGAGGTTTAGAGACCAGCGTTGGAGAGGTTCAGAGACCAGCGTTGGAGAGGTTTAGAGACCAGTGTTGGAGAGGTTTAGAGACCAGCGTTGGAGAGGTTTAGAGACCAGCGGTGGAGAGGTTCAGAGACCAGCGGTGGAGAGGTTCAGAGACCAGCGGTGGAGAGGTTCAGAGACCAGCGTTGGAGAGGTTCAGAGACCAGCGTTGGAGAGGTTTAGAGATGAGCATTGGAGAGGTTTAGAGACCAGCGTTGGAGAGGTTCAGAGACCAGAGGTGGAGAGGTTCAGATATGAGCGTTGGAGAGGTTTAGAGACCAGCGTTGGAGAGGTTTAGAGACCAGCGTTGGAGAGGTTCAGAGACCAGCGTTGGAGAGGTTTAGAGACCAGCGTTGGAGAGGTTTAGAGACCAGCGTTGGAGAGGTTCAGAGACCAGCGTTGGAGAGGTTCAGAGACCAGCGTTGGAGAAGTTTAGAGACCAGCGTTGGAGAGGTTCAGAGACCAGCGTTGGAGAGGTTCAGAGACCAGCGTTGGAGAGGTTCAGAGACCAGCGTTGGAGAGGTTTAGAGACCAGCGTTGGAGAGGTTTAGAGACCAGCGGTGGAGAGGTTTAGAGACCAGCGTTGGAGAGGTTCAGAGACCAGCGTTGGAGAGGTTCAGAGACCAGCGGTGGAGAGGTTCAGAGACCAGCGTTGGAGAGTTTCAGATATGAGCGTTGGAGAGGTTTAGAGACCAGCGTTGGAGAGGTTCAGAGACCAGCGTTGGAGAGGTTCAGAGACCAGCGGTGGAGAGGTTCAGAGACCAGCGTTGGAGAGGTTCAGATATGAGCGTTGGAGAGGTTTAGAGACCAGCGTTGGAGAGGTTCAGAGACCAGCGTTGGAGAGGTTCAGAGACCAGCGTTGGAGAGGTTCAGAGACCAGCGTTGGAGAGGTTTAGAGATGAGCGTTGGAGAGGTTTAGAGACCAGCGTTGGAGAGGTTCAGAGACCAGCGGTGGAGAGGTTCAGATATGAGCGTTGGAGAGGTTAAGAGACCAACGTTGGAGAAGTTTAGAGACCAGCGTTGGAGAGGTTTAGAGACCAGCGTTGGAGAGGTTCAGAGACCAGCGTTGGAGAGGTTCAGAGACCAGCGTTGGAGAGGTTTAGAGACCAGCGTTGGAGAGGTTCAGAGACCAGCGTTGGAGAGGTTCAGAGACCAGCGTTGGAGAGGTTCAGAGATGAGCGTTGGAGAGGTTCAGAGACCAGCGTTGGAGAGGTTCAGAGACCAGCGTTGGAGAGGTTCAGAGACCAGCGTTGGAGAGGTTCAGAGACCAGCGTTGGAGAGGTTCAGAGATGAGCGTTGGAGAAGCTCAGATATGAGCGTTGGAGAGGTTCAGAGACCAGCGTTGGAGAAGTTTAGAGACCAGCGTTGGAGAGGTTTAGAGACCAGCGTTGGAGAGGTTTAGAGACCAGCGTTGGAGAGGTTTAGAGACCAGCGTTGGAGAGGTTCAGAGACCAGCGGTGGAGAGGTTCAGAGACCAGCGTTGGAGAGGTTTAGAGACCAGCGTTGGAGAGGTTCAGAGACCAGCGTTGGAGAGGTTCAGAGACCAGCGTTGGAGAGGTTCAGAGACCAGCGTTGGAGAGGTTCAGAGACCAGCGTTGGAGAGGTTTAGAGATGAGCGTTGGAGAGGTTTAGAGACCAGCGTTGGAGAGGTTCAGAGACCAGCGGTGGAGAGGTTCAGAGACCAGCGTTGGAGAGGTTCAGAGACCAGCGTTGGAGAGGTTAAGAGACCAGCGTTGGAGAGGTTTAGAGACCAGCGTTGGAGAGGTTAAGAGACCAGCGTTGGAGAGGTTTAGAGACCAGCGTTGGAGAGGTTTAGAGACCAGCGTTGGAGAGGTTAAGAGACCAGCGTTGGAGAGGTTTAGAGACCAGCGTTGGAGAAGTTTAGAGACCAGCGTTGGAGAGGTTTAGAGACAAGCGTTGGAGAGGTTCAGAGACCAGCGTTGGAGAGGTTCAGAGACCAGCGTTGGAGAGGTTTAGAGACCAGCGTTGGAGAGGTTCAGAGACCAGCGTTGGAGAGGTTCAGAGACCAGCGTTGGAGAGGTTCAGAGACCAGCGTTGGAGAGGTTCAGAGATGAGCGTTGGAGAGGTTCAGAGACCAGCGGTGGAGAAGTTTAGAGACCAGCGTTGGAGAGGTTTAGAGACCAGCGTTGGAGAGGTTTAGAGACCAGCGTTGGAGAGGTTTAGAGACCAGCGTTGGAGAGGTTTAGAGACCAGCGTTGGAGAGGTTCAGAGACCAGCGGTGGAGAGGTTCAGAGACCAGCGTTGGAGAGGTTCAGAGACCAGCGGTGGAGAGGTTCAGAGACCAGCGGTGGAGAGGTTCAGAGACCAGCGTTGGAGAAGTTCAGATATGAGCGTTGGAGAGGTTCAGAGACCAGCGTTGGAGAAGTTTAGAGACCAGCGTTGGAGAGGTTTAGAGACCAGCGTTGGAGAGGTTTAGAGACCAGCGTTGGAGAGGTTTAGAGACCAGCGTTGGAGAGGTTTAGAGACCAGTGTTGGAGAGGTTCAGAGACCAGCGGTGGAGAGGTTCAGAGACCAGCGTTGGAGAGGTTCAGAGACCAGCGTTGGAGAGGTTCAGAGACCAGCATTGGAGAGGTTCAGAGACCAGCGTTGGAGAGGTTTAGAGACCAGCGGTGGAGAGGTTCAGAGACCAGCGTTGGAGAGGTTCAGATATGAGCGTTGGAGAGGTTTAGAGACCAGCGTTAGAGAGGTTCAGAGACCAGCGTTGGAGAGGTTCAGAGACCAGCGGTGGAGAGGTTCAGAGACCAGCGTTGGAGAGGTTCAGAGACCAGCGTTGGGGAGGTTTAGAGACCAGCGTTGGAGAGGTTCAGAGACCAGCGTTGGAGAGGTTCAGAGACCAGCGTTGGAGAGGTTCAGATATGAGCGTTGGAGAGGTTCAGAGACCAGCGTTGGAGAGGTCTAGAGACCAGCGTTGGAGAGGTTTAGAGACCAGCGTTGGAGAGGTTCAGAGACCAGCGTTGGAGAGGTTTAGAGACCAGCGTTGGAGAGGTTTAGAGACCAGCGTTGGAGAGGTTCAGAGACCAGCGTTGGAGAGGTTCAGAGACCAGCGTTGGAGAGGTTCAGAGATGAGCGTTGGAGAAGCTCAGATATGAGCGTTGGAGAGGTTCAGAGACCAGCGTTGGAGAAGTTTAGAGACCAGCGTTGGAGAGGTTTAGAGACCAGCGTTGGAGAGGTTTAGAGACCAGCGTTGGAGAGGTTTAGAGACCAGCGTTGGAGAGGTTCAGAGACCAGCGGTGGAGAGGTTCAGAGACCAGCGTTGGAGAGGTTTAGAGACCAGCGTTGGAGAGGTTCAGAGACCAGCGTTGGAGAGGTTCAGAGACCAGCGTTGGAGAGGTTTAGAGACCAGCGTTGGAGAGGTTCAGAGACCAGCGTTGGAGAGGTTCAGAGACCAGCGTTGGAGAGGTTTAGAGATGAGCGTTGGAGAGGTTTAGAGACCAGCGTTGGAGAGGTTCAGAGACCAGCGGTGGAGAGGTTCAGAGACCAGCGTTGGAGAGGTTCAGAGACCAGCGTTGGAGAGGTTAAGAGACCAGCGTTGGAGAGGTTTAGAGACCAGCGTTGGAGAGGTTAAGAGACCAGCGTTGGAGAGGTTTAGAGACCAGCGTTGGAGAGGTTTAGAGACCAGCGTTGGAGAGGTTTAGAGACCAGCGTTGGAGAAGTTTAGAGACCAGCGTTGGAGAGGTTTAGAGACAAGCGTTGGAGAGGTTCAGAGACCAGCGTTGGAGAGGTTCAGAGACCAGCGTTGGAGAGGTTTAGAGACCAGCGTTGGAGAGGTTCAGAGACCAGCGTTGGAGAGGTTCAGAGACCAGCGTTGGAGAGGTTCAGAGACCAGCGTTGGAGAGGTTCAGAGATGAGCGTTGGAGAGGTTCAGAGACCAGCGGTGGAGAAGTTTAGAGACCAGCGTTGGAGAGGTTTAGAGACCAGCGTTGGAGAGGTTTAGAGACCAGCGTTGGAGAGGTTTAGAGACCAGCGTTGGAGAGGTTTAGAGACCAGCGTTGGAGAGGTTCAGAGACCAGCGGTGGAGAGGTTCAGAGACCAGCGTTGGAGAGGTTCAGAGACCAGCGGTGGAGAGGTTCAGAGACCAGCGGTGGAGAGGTTCAGAGACCAGCGTTGGAGAAGTTCAGATATGAGCGTTGGAGAGGTTCAGAGACCAGCGTTGGAGAAGTTTAGAGACCAGCGTTGGAGAGGTTTAGAGACCAGCGTTGGAGAGGTTTAGAGACCAGCGTTGGAGAGGTTTAGAGACCAGCGTTGGAGAGGTTTAGAGACCAGCGTTGGAGAGGTTCAGAGACCAGCGGTGGAGAGGTTCAGAGACCAGCGTTGGAGAGGTTCAGAGACCAGCGTTGGAGAGGTTCAGAGACCAGCATTGGAGAGGTTCAGAGACCAGCGTTGGAGAGGTTTAGAGACCAGCGGTGGAGAGGTTCAGAGACCAGCGTTGGAGAGGTTCAGATATGAGCGTTGGAGAGGTTT
Source organism: Odontesthes bonariensis (assembly GCF_027942865.1). Taxonomy (NCBI): domain Eukaryota; kingdom Metazoa; phylum Chordata; class Actinopteri; order Atheriniformes; family Atherinopsidae; genus Odontesthes; species Odontesthes bonariensis. The sequence continues at coordinate 415,601 of NC_134528.1, read as the reverse complement.
AGAGACCAGCGTTAGAGAGGTTCAGAGACCAGCGTTGGAGAGGTTCAGAGACCAGCGGTGGAGAGGTTCAGAGACCAGCGTTGGAGAGGTTCAGAGACCAGCGTTGGGGAGGTTTAGAGACCAGCGTTGGAGAGGTTCAGAGACCAGCGTTGGAGAGGTTCAGAGACCAGCGTTGGAGAGGTTCAGATATGAGCGTTGGAGAGGTTCAGAGACCAGCGTTGGAGAGGTCTAGAGACCAGCGTTGGAGAGGTTTAGAGACCAGCGTTGGAGAGGTTCAGAGACCAGCGTTGGAGAGGTTTAGAGACCAGCGTTGGAGAGGTTTAGAGACCAGCGTTGGAGAGGTTCAGAGACCAGCGTTGGAGAGGTTTAGAGACCAGCGTTGGAGAGGTTCAGAGACCAGCGTTGGAGAAGTTTAGAGACCAGCGTTGGAGAGGTTCAGAGACCAGCGTTGGAGAGGTTCAGAGACCAGCGTTGGAGAGGTTCAGAGACCAGCGTTGGAGAGGTTTAGAGACCAGCGGTGGAGAGGTTTAGAGACCAGCGTTGGAGAGGTTTAGAGACCAGCGTTGGAGAGGTTCAGAGACCAGCGTTGGAGAGGTTCAGAGACCAGCGTTGGAGAGGTTCAGAGACCAGCGTTGGAGAGGTTTAGAGATGAGCGTTGGAGAGGTTTAGAGACCAGCGTTGGAGAAGTTTAGAGACCAGCGTTGGAGAGGTTCAGAGACCAGCGTTGGAGAGGTTTAGAGACCAGCGTTGGAGAAGTTTAGAGACCAGCGTTGGAGAGGTTCAGAGACCAGCGTTGGAGAGGTTCAGAGACCAGCGTTGGAGAAGTTTAGAGACCAGCGTTGGAGAGGTTCAGAGACCAGCGTTGGAGAGGTTTAGAGATGAGCGTTGGAGAGGTTTAGAGACCAGCGTTGGAGAAGTTTAGAGACCAGCGTTGGAGAGGTTCAGAGACCAGCGTTGGAGAGGTTTAGAGATGAGCGTTGGAGAGGTTTAGAGACCAGCGTTGGAGAGGTTCAGAGACCAGCGGTGGAGAGGTTCAGATATGAGCGTTGGAGAGGTTAAGAGACCAGCGTTGGAGAAGTTTAGAGACCAGCGTTGGAGAGGTTTAGAGACCAGCGTTGGAGAGGTTCAGAGACCAGCGTTGGAGAGGTTCAGAGACCAGCGTTGGAGAGGTTCAGAGACCAGCGTTGGAGAGGTTCAGAGACCAGCGTTGGAGAGGTTTAGAGACCAGCGTTGGAGAGGTTTAGAGACCAGCGTTGGAGAGGTTTAGAGACCAGCGTTGGAGAGGTTCAGAGACCAGCGTTGGAGAGGTTCAGAGACCAGCGGTGGAGAGGTTCAGAGACCAGCGTTGGAGAGTTTCAGATATGAGCGTTGGAGAGGTTCAGAGACCAGCGTTGGAGAGGTTCAGAGACCAGCGTTGGAGAGGTTCAGAGACCAGCGTTGGAGAGGTTCAGAGACCAGCGGTGGAGAGGTTCAGAGACCAGCGTTGGAGAGGTTCAGATATGAGCGTTGGAGAGGTTTAGAGACCAGCGTTGGAGAGGTTCAGAGACCAGCGTTGGAGAGGTTCAGATATGAGCGTTGGAGAGGTTCAGAGACCAGCGTTGGAGAGGTTCAGAGACCAGCGTTGGAGAGGTTCAGAGACCAGCGTTGGAGAGGTTCAGAGACCAGCGTTGGAGAGGTTCAGAGACCAGCGTTGGGGAGGTTTAGAGACCAGCGTTGGAGAGGTTCAGATATGAGCGTTGGAGAGGTTCAGAGACCAGCGTTGGAGAGGTTCAGATATGAGCGTTGGAGAGGTTCAGAGACCAGCGTTGGAGAGGTTCAGAGACCAGCGTTGGAGAGGTTCAGAGACCAGCGTTGGAGAGGTTCAGAGACCAGCGTTGGAGAGGTTCAGAGACCAGCGTTGGGGAGGTTTAGAGACCAGCGTTGGAGAGGTTCAGAGACCAGCGTTGGAGAGGTTCAGAGACCAGCGGTGGAGAGGTTCAGAGACCAGCGTTGGAGAGGTTCAGAGACCAGCGTTGGAGAGGTTCAGAGACCAGCGTTGGAGAGGTTCAGAGACCAGCGTTGGAGAGGTTCAGAGACCAGCGGTGGAGAGGTTCAGAGACCAGCGTTGGAGAGGTTTAGAGATGAGCGTTGGAGAGGTTTAGAGACCAGCGTTGGAGAGGTTCAGAGACCAGCGGTGGAGAGGTTCAGATATGAGCGTTGGAGAGGTTAAGAGACCAGCGTTGGAGAAGTTTAGAGACCAGCGTTGGAGAGGTTTAGAGACCAGCGTTGGAGAGGTTCAGAGACCAGCGTTGGAGAGGTTCAGAGACCAGCGGTGGAGAGGTTCAGAGACCAGCGTTGGAGAGGTTTAGAGATGAGCGTTGGAGAGGTTTAGAGACCAGCGTTGGAGAGGTTCAGAGACCAGCGGTGGAGAGGTTCAGATATGAGCGTTGGAGAGGTTAAGAGACCAGCGTTGGAGAAGTTTAGAGACCAGCGTTGGAGAGGTTTAGAGACCAGCGTTGGAGAGGTTCAGAGACCAGCGTTGGAGAGGTTCAGAGACCAGCGTTGGAGAGGTTCAGAGACCAGCGTTGGAGAAGTTTAGAGACCAGCGTTGGAGAGGTTCAGAGACCAGCGTTGGAGAGGTTCAGAGACCAGCGTTGGAGAGGTTCAGAGACCAGCGTTGGAGAGGTTCAGAGACCAGCGTTGGAGAGGTTCAGAGACCAGCGTTGGAGAGGTTTAGAGACCAGCGGTGGAGAGGTTTAGAGACCAGCGTTGGAGAGGTTTAGAGACCAGCGTTGGAGAGGTTCAGAGACCAGCGTTGGAGAGGTTTAGAGACCAGCGTTGGAGAGGTTCAGAGACCAGCGTTGGAGAGGTTTAGAGACCAGCGGTGGAGAGGTTTAGAGACCAGCGTTGGAGAGGTTTAGAGACCAGCGTTGGAGAGGTTCAGAGACCAGCGTTGGAGAGGTTTAGAGACCAGCGTTGGAGAGGTTTAGAGACCAGCGTTGGAGAGGTTCAGAGACCAGCGTTGGAGAGGTTCAGAGACCAGCGTTGGAGAGGTTCAGAGACCAGCGTTGGAGAGGTTTAGAGACCAGCGTTGGAGAGGTTCAGAGACCAGCGTTGGCGAGGTTCAGAGACCAGCGTTGGAGAGGTTCAGAGACCAGCGTTGGGGAGGTTTAGAGACCAGCGTTGGAGAGGTTCAGAGACCAGCGTTGGAGAGGTTCAGAGACCAGCGTTGGAGAGGTTCAGAGATGAGCGTTGGAGAGGTTTAGAGACCAGCGTTGGAGAGGTTCAGAGACCAGCGTTGGAGAGGTTAAGAGACCAGCGTTGGAGAGGTTCAGAGACCACCGTTGGAGAAATTTAGAGACCAGCGTTGGAGAGGTTCAGAGACCAGCGTTGGAGAAGTTCAGAGACCAGCGTTGGAGAGATTCAGAGACCAGCGTTGGAGAGGTTCAGAGACCAGCGTTGGAGAGGTTCAGAGACCAGCGTTGGAAAGGTTCAGAGACCAGCGTTGGAGAGATTCAGAGACCAGCGTTGGAGAGGTTTAGAGACCAGCGTTGGAGAGGTTCAGAGACCAGCGTTGGAAAGGTTCAGAGACCAGCGTTGGAGAGATTCAGAGACCAGCGTTGGAGAGGTTCAGAGACCAGCGTTGGAGAGGTTCAGAGACCACCGTTGGAGAGGTTTAGAGACCAGCGTTGGAGAGGTTCAGAGACCAGCGTTGGAGAGGTTCAGAGACCAGCGTTGGAGAGGTTCAGAGATGAGCGTTGGAGAGGTTTAGAGACCAGCGTTGGAGAGGTTCAGAGACCAGCGTTGGAGAGGTTAAGAGACCAGCGTTGGAGAGGTTCAGAGACCACCGTTGGAGAAATTTAGAGACCAGCGTTGGAGAGGTTCAGAGACCAGCGTTGGAGAAGTTCAGAGACCAGCGTTGGAGAGATTCAGAGACCAGCGTTGGAGAGGTTCAGAGACCAGCGTTGGAGAGGTTCAGAGACCAGCGTTGGAAAGGTTCAGAGACCAGCGTTGGAGAGATTCAGAGACCAGCGTTGGAGAGGTTTAGAGACCAGCGTTGGAGAGGTTCAGAGACCAGCGTTGGAAAGGTTCAGAGACCAGCGTTGGAGAGATTCAGAGACCAGCGTTGGAGAGGTTCAGAGACCAGCGTTGGAGAGGTTCAGAGACCACCGTTGGAGAGGTTTAGAGACCAGCGTTGGAGAGGTTCAGAGACCAGCGTTGGAGAGGTTCAGAGACCAGCGTTGGAGAGGTTCAGAGATGAGCGTTGGAGAGGTTTAGAGACCAGCGTTGGAGAGGTTTAGAGACCAGCGTTGGAGAGGTTCAGAGATGAGCGTTGGAGAGGTTTAGAGACCAGCGTTGGAGAAATTAAGAGACCAGCGTTGGAGAGGTTCAGAGACCAGCGTTGGAGAGGTTAAGAGACCAGCATTGGAAGAATCTTCTCACCATAGATGATAGATCAGCAGGCTGCAGGTCAGGACGTAGGATGGTCAGGTTGGAGAATGGTCAGGATGTAGGATGGTCAGGACGTAGGATGATCAGGATGTAGGATGGTCAGGACGTAGGATGGTCAGGATGTAGGATGGTCAGGACGTAGGATAGTCAGGATTTAGGATGGTCAGGATGTAGGATGGTCAGGACGTAGGATGATCAGGACGTAGGATGGTCAGGATGTAGGATGGTCAGGATGGAGGATGATCAGGACGTAGGATGGTCAGGATGTAGGATGGTCAGGAGGTAGGATGGTCAGGATGTAGGATGATCAGGACGTAGGATGGTCAGGATGGAGGATGGTCAGGATGTAGGATGGTCAGGATGTAGGATGGTCAGGATGTAGGATGGTCAGAATGTAGGATGGTCAGGATGTAGGATGGTCAGAACGTAAGATGGTCAGGAGGTAGGATGGTAAGGATGTAGGATGATCAGGATGGAGGATGGTCAGGACGTAGGATGGTCAGGATGTAGGATGATCAGGATGTAGGATGATCAGAAGGTAGGATGGTCAGGATGTAGGATGATCAGGATGGAGGATGGTCGGGATGGAGGATGGTCAGGATGTAGGATGGTCAGGATGTAGGATGGTCAGGATGGAGGATGGTCAGGATGGAGGATGGTCAGGATGTAGGATGGTCAGGATGTAGGATGGTCAGGATGGAGGATGGTCAGGATGTAGGATGGTCAGGATGGAGGATGGTCAGGATGGAGGATGGTCAGGATGGAGGATGGTCAGGAGGTAGGATGGTCAGGATGTAGGATGGTCAGGATGTAGGATGGTCAGGATGTAGGATGGTCAGGAGGTAGGATGATCAGGATGGAGGATGGTCGGGATGGAGGATGGTCAGGATGTAGGATGGTCAGGATGTAGGATGGTCAGGATGGAGGATGGTCAGGATGTAGGATGGTCAGGATGTAGGATGGTCAGGATGTAGGATGGTCAGGGTGGAGGATGGTCAGGATGTAGGATGGTCAGGAGGTAGGATGGTCAGAACGTAGGATAGTCAGAACGTAAGATGGTCAGGAGGTAGGATGGTCAGGATGTAGGATGGTCAGGATGTAGGATGGTCAGGATGTAGGATGGTCAGAACGTAGGATAGTCAGAACGTAAGATGGTCAGGAGGTAGGATGGTCAGGAGGTAGGATGGTCAGGATGGAGGATGGTCAGGATGGAGGATGGTCAGGATGTAGGATGGTCAGGATGGAGGATGGTCAGGATGTAGGATGGTCAGTATGTAGGATGGTCAGGACGTAGGATGGTCAGGATGTAGGATGGTCAGGATGTAGGATGGTCAGGAGGTAGGATGGTCAGGATGTAGGATGGTCAGGATGTAGGATGGTCAGGATGTAGGATGGTCAGGAGGTAGGATGGTCAGGATGTAGGATGGTCAGGATGTAGGATGGTCAGGAGGTAGGATGGTCAGGATGTAGGATGGTCAGGATGGAGGATGGTCAGGATGTAGGATGGTCAGGATGTAGGATGGTCAGGGTGGAGGATGGTCAGGATGTAGGATGGTCAGTATGTAGGATGGTCAGGATGTAGGATGGTCAGGATGGAGGATGGTCAGGATGTAGGATGGTCAGTATGTAGGATGGTCAGGAGGTAGGATGGTCAGGATGTAGGATGGTCAGGATGTAGGATGGTCAGGAGGTAGGATGGTCAGGATGGAGGATGGTCAGGATGTAGGATGGTCAGGATGTAGGATGGTCAGGGTGGAGGATGGTCAGGATGTAGGATGGTCAGTATGTAGGATGGTCAGGATGTAGGATGGTCAGGATGTAGGATGGTCAGGATGTAGGATGGTCAGGAGGTAGGATGGTCAGGATGTAGGATGGTCAGGATGGAGGATGGTCAGGATGTAGGATGGTCAGGATGGAGGATGGTCAGGATGGAGGATGGTCAGGAGGTAGGATGGTCAGGATGGAGGATGGTCAGGATGGAGGATGGTCAGGATGGAGGATGGTCAGGATGTAGGATGGTCAGGATGTAGGATGGTCAGGATGGAGGATGGTCAGGATGTAGGATGGTCAGGATGTAGGATGGTCAGGATGGTCAGGATGTAGGATGGTCAGGAGGTAGGATGGTCAGGATGGAGGATGGTCAGGATGGTCAGGATGTAGGATGGTCAGGAGGTAGGATGGTCAGGATGGAGGATGGTCAGGATGTAGGATGGTCAGGATGGAGGATGGTCAGGATGTAGGATGGTCAGGATGTAGGATGGTCAGGATGTAGGATGGTCAGGAGGTGGGATGGTCAGGAGGTAGGATGGTCAGGATGTAGAATGGTCAGGAGGTGGGATGGTCAGGAGGTAGGATGGTCAGGATGTAGGATGGTCAGGAGGTAGGATGGTCAGGATGTAGGATGGTCAGGAGGTGGGATGGTCAGGAGGTAGGATGGTCAGGAGGTAGGATGGTCAGGAGGTAGGATGGTCAGGATGTAGGATGGTCAGGATGTAGAATGGTCAGGATGTAGGATGGTCAGGAGGTGGGATGGTCAGGAGGTGGGATGGTCAGGAGGTAGGATGGTCAGGAGGTAGGATGGTCAGGAGGTGGGATGGTCAGGAGGTAGGATGGTCAGGAGGTAGGATGGTCAGGATGTAGGATGGTCAGGATGGAGGATGGTCAGGATGTAGGATGGTCAGGATGTAGGATGGTCAGGATGTAGAATGGTCAGGATGGAGGATGGTCAGGATGGAGGATGGTCAGGAGGTAGGATGGTCAGGACGTAGGATGGTCAGGATGTAGGATGGTCAGGAGGTAGGATGGTCAGGATGTAGGATGGTCAGGATGTAGAATGGTCAGGATAGCGGTCTGCTGAATACATAAAACACAGTCACATATGTGTGCGTTTCCATAACTTCAGAGGACCAGAACTGAATGACTAATATTTCTGATACTGATTTTTGTCCTCACAACTTCACTAAAACCAGCCCCACATTAATTTATTCCCACAGAATGTGTTCAGATGAAACATGTTCCCTTTCATCTGTGTGACTGACAGCTGACAGCCCAACGCCGGGTTTCCCTCTAATGACTTCTTACCTTTAATAATTAACTCATAGAGCTCACGGAGCTCTTCACCAAACTACCTTTAACTGAACTCTGGTTCTGTTTCATCCAATCAGAGGCGTTCTGTCAGGTTCTGTTTCATCCAATCAGAGGCGGGCTGTCAGAGAGGACAGGTGTGTTCATATTGATCAGGATGCAGAAACCCTGCAGCTGCTCGGCTCAAAGGAAAACATTAAAACATTAAAACATTACTGTTCCTGTGTGTGTGTGTGTGTGTGTGTGCATGTGCGTGTGAGTGTGCACGTCACTCTGATGGACAGCTCTGACAGCCATGTGATTAATTACCCTCCAACCAACCAGAACCAGACGTGTAAACCCCCCCACAGCGTTTGTTACAGTGTGAGGCTGTCAGCTGGGGGGAGGGGTCAGAGGTCACCTGACCTGCCCACAGAGTGACGTGCACACACACACACACACACATGCACATACACACACACACAGGTTCAGCTGAAAGTCAAAACAAACCTCTGAACAAAGGCAGGGAACCAATCAGGGCCGTTAGTTTGGTTGTCACGGTTACCACGTGATGCTGACGGGATCCAGGTGAGGAGGAGGAGGAGGAGGAGAAAAACAAGATGGAAGATGAAGGACAGATTGATTTTCTGTCAGTTTGCAGCAAAGAGAAGAAAAACTGTTTGACCAAAAATGTTCAAATAACCTCCCAGAGGGGGGGGTGCATGTGTGTGTGCATGTGCATGTGCACGTGCACGCGGCTCAGCAAACATCAGAGGAAACTGTTGACCTGAATGAGACCGTTTGAAGCTCTCTGATTGGCCGGCCTTCAGGCCTACCTCTTCTTAGGACCCGGTTCTGGACTCCGGGTTCAGGTCTGGAGGTCAGTCTCCAGCCACATCAGATCCTCTTTGTTCAGAGGCAGAGGCTTAGTGACCTCTATAAGATGGAACCTTTGATGTTCGCTCCACCAGATTTAACTTGCAGCATGTAGTATGCAGCATGTGGTATGCAGTATGCAGTATGTAGTATGTAGTATGTAGTATGCAGTATGCAGTATGCAGTATGCAGTATGCAGTATGTAGTATGCAGTATGCAGTATGTGTTATGTAGTATGTAGTATGCAGTATGCAGTATGCAGTATGTAGTATGCAGTATGTAGTATGCAGTATGCAGTATGTAGTATGCAGTATGCAGTATGTGTTATGTAGTATGTAGTATGCAGTATGCAGTATGCAGTATGTAGTATGCAGTATGCAGTATGTAGTATGCAGTATGTAGTATGCAGTATGCAGTATGTAGTATGTAGTATGCAGTATGCAGTATGCAGTATGTAGTATGCAGTATGCAGTATGTGTTATGTAGTATGCAGTATGCAGTATGCAGTATGCAGTATATAGTATGCAGTATGTAGTATGCAGTATGCAGTATGTAGTATGCTGTATGTAGTATGCAGTATGTTGTATGCAGTATGTAGTATGCAGTATGTAGTATGCAGTATGTAGTATGCAGTATGCAGTATGTAGTATGCAGTATGTAGTATGCAGCATGTAGTATGCAGTATGCAGTATGTACTATGCAGTATGTAGTATGCAGTATGCAGTATGTAGTATGCAGCATGCAGTATGCAGTATGTAGTATGCAGTATGCAGCATGCAGTATGCAGTATGTAGTATGCAGTATGTAGTATGCAGTATGCAGTATGTAGTATGCAGTATGTAGTATGCAGTATGCAGTATGCAGTATGTAGTATGCAGTATGCAGTATGCAGTATGCAGTATGTAGTATACAGTATGCAGTATGTAGTATGCAGCATGCAGTATGTAGTATGCAGCATGTAGTATAAAGTATGCAGTATGCAGTATGCAGTATGCAGTATGTAGTATGCAGTGTGCAGTATGTAGTATGCAGCATGTAGTATGCAGTATGCAGTATGTAGTATGCAGTATGCAGTATGCGGTATGCAGCATGTAGTATGCAGTATGTAGTATGTAGTATGCAGCATGTAGTATGCAGCATGTAGTATGCAGCATGTAGTATGCAGTATGTAGTATGCAGTATGCAGTATGTAGTATGCAGTATGCAGTATGCAGCAAGTAGTATGCAGTATGCAGTATGTAGTATGCAGTATGCAGCATGTAGTATGCAGTATGCAGTATGCATTATGTAGTATGCAGTATGTAGTATGCAGTATGCAGTATGTAGTATGCAGTATGTAATATGCAGCATGTAGTATGCAGTATGCAGTATGCAGCATGTAGTATGCAGTATGCAGTATGTAGTATGCAGTATGCAGCATGTAGTATGCAGTATGCAGTATGTAGTATGCAGTATGCAGCATGTAGTATGTAGTATGCAGCATATAGTATGCAGTATGCAGTATGCAGCATGTAGTATGCAGTATGCAGTATGCAGTATGTAGTATGCAGTATGCAGTATGTAGTATGCAGTATGCAGTATGTAGTATGCAGTATGCAGTATGCAGTATGCAGTATGCAGCATGTAGTATGCAGTATGCAGTATGCAGTATGTAGTATGCAGTATGCATTATGTAGTATGCAGTATGTAGTATGCAGTATGTAGTATGTAGTATGCAGTATGTAATATGCAGCATGTAGTATGCAGTATGCAGTATGCAGCATGTAGTATGCAGTATGCAGTATGTAGTATGCAGTATGCAGCATGTAGTATGTAGTATGCAGCATATAGTATGCAGTATGCAGTATGCAGCATGTAGTATGCAGTATGCAGTATGCAGTATGTAGTATGCAGTATGCAGTATGTAGTATGCAGTATGCAGTATGCAGTATGCAGTATGCAGCATGTAGTATGCAGTATGCAGTATGTAGTATGCAGCATGTAGTATGCAGTAGGCAGTATGCAGCATGTAGTATGCAGTATGCAGTATGCAGTATGTAGTATGCAGTATGTAGTATGCAGTATGTAGTATGCAGCATGTAGTATCCAGTATGCAGTATGCAGCATGTAGTATGCAGTATGCAGTATGCAGTATGTAGTATGTAGTATGTAGTATGCAGTATGCAGTATGCAGTATGTAGTGTGCAGTATGCAGTATGCAGCATGTAGTATGCAGTATGCAGTGTGCAGTATGTAGTATGCAGTATGTAGTATGCAGTATGCAGTATGCAGTATGCAGTATGTAGTATGCAGTATGTAGTATGCAGTATGCAGTATGTAGTATGTAGTACTGTATGTAGTATGTAGTATGCAGTATGTAGTATGCAGTATGCAGTATGCAGTATGCAGTATGTAGTATGCAGTATGTAGTATGTAGTAGGCGGTTTGGAACACAGCCCTGAACAACACTCCTCGTGTCCTGTTGTCCACCATAAAGTTTAATCCGACAGACTTCTCTCTCTATGCTCCCACCTGCAGTCATCATGTCCATCTCAGCCACTTCAGATCCTCTTTGTTCAGAGGCTGAAGCACATTTAGTGACCTCTATGAGATGGAACCTTTTACGCTCGCTCCACCAGATTTAACTTACAGCGCTTCAACCTTTAACGCTATTTTCAGATTCGCCAGTTTGTTGGTACTGTGGTGGAAGCTCTTACCACCACCACATCGTGTTAGTATTTATTTATTCTATATTTGCATTTTAGATAATTTGAATGATTTACACTTGTTCTTCTGCAAATTGAGATCAGCTGGAGGAGGAAGCCTGGAACATACCACTCTTTCTAAAAGACTGAGGGGGGGGGGGCTTTATTTGTTAAATTTGGCCTTAGTTCCTTAATTTTGTCACTTTAACATTCACTTATTATTTGTGCTAAGGTAAAGTTAGTTTTGCTTTATTTGTTTTATATCTTGCTGAAGCTAATTTTGTAATTTTTCCCTTTTATTATGCTCCCTCATGTGGCAGATTTGGGTTACTCCGTCCCTGTTTAAGCAGCCTATGGTTCTTTGTTTGGAGGTCAGTTTTTGGTTGTGTTGTTAGTGTTAAATTAGTTGACCTCATTTTAGTCGGGCCCAAATTAGTTTTTTGTACGATTTAATTGTTATTCATATTTGACTTTTTTGGAACTATTAAATTGAAATTGTTCCTCATTTTTTGAATACCTTTGTCCTTACTTAAGCAGCCCACGTTTCCCTAATTTACCTCCGAAAAAAGGAATAGATGTCATTCTGCAAATTCCCACGCACCGTAGAGGTCTCATCTCAATAATGCGTAATAGTATCAGGTCACAGAACAAAGTGACTTTTTGTTGAAGTAAACTCTATTAGAGTAACATAATTTCTACCTTGTATTTTTAAGATTCAGTAAGAACTCGAGCTTCTTAAATAAAATTAAACATTTTATTAACGTAATACATGAATTATGGGGGAAGAGTAAGTTTTACTTAGGTTTCCTCATACAATTTAAATGTTTAATAGTTGTATGTACATAAACTTTACTCTGAAAGTGTATCGTTAAAATCTACTAAGTTACTTCATAACAGCAAATACTACAGATATATAACATTTACTTAGAATTTTGAGTAAAATGATGTTCCTGCCTATGAAAAACAAGTAGACTTTACTTCATTTGTTTAAATAAATAAAACTTAGATGTAATTAAGTTAATGTTACTTAATATCTTCAAAACTGTTGTGTTTTATGGTGAGTAACATTTACTTGATATTGGCTGCATTAAATATTACTTAAATAATCTGAGTGCAAATACTTACAAAGGGTTTTCTAAGTAAATCTTACGAGTTGTTTTTTTCAGTGTAGGAGAACTTGGAACAGATATGTCCAACCTGGGATGCTGGGTTATAGAGTAAATGGGTCGACCTCATGCCTTGGCTTCATTCAGTTCAAGGTTCTCCATCGTATCCATCATAGTGAAGGATACGAGTGAAGAAAAAATATGTTGAATAACTTTGATCAATGCTCATTCTCTCCAATAAAAAAATGTTTAAAAAAAAGCAGAGAAAACTGAGGCTGATTCCTCAGAAATTCTTCCTGATCACTTAATAATTATTGATTAAGGTCTTCTGTGAACGATCAATGATTCACTGCAGTTTCCTCCCAAAGTCAGAAGACGTTTATGTTCATCTGCACATCATCTGAGAACAGAAGGGGAACTGTTCTTTCTTTGTTCTTTATTCACTACAAAGATGATTTTTCATTGTGTTGTGATTCATAAAACCCTGAACCGAAGGACGCTAGGCGTCCATTGTTCCGTCAACGCAAGCCGTATCCAACGGATTCAGTTCATTTTCAATGTAATCCGGCCGATCGTTGTCGCCGTGTTCGCAAAGCATGCTGGGATTCCGGCACGGTGAGCGGGGGACCTGCGGCACGTCAAAAAGTTTGGCTCGCTCGAAGTTTATGCAAATTAGCCACGGCAGTCGTAGTGCGTTACCCAATGACAGTAGATCATGTGATCTCCTGTGTCGCAGCAGCAGCACAGCAGCTCTCCTCGCTCGCAGATCCAGATCCATGGTGCAATATGAAATAATGTTCCATTGCTGACGATTTATACACATTAATTTCCATCCAAAACTCACATTTTTAGAGGGAGAAACTTCGGTTGGTTAAAATCACAAGTTATTTACTTTCCCCCGGAGCCATTCTACCGTATATTCTATCTACAACTTCGTATACACGCCCCTCTGTAGTAGCAACACGGCGACACTAGGCATCCAATCCGGCGAGTTAAGTTGACGTGACGGCACAATGGACGACTACCGGGAGGCTGCACCGACGGAGGCTGCACCGACGGAGGCTGCACCGACGGAGGCTGCACCGACCGACGGAGGCTGCACCGACGGAGGCTGCACCGACCGACGGAGGCTGCATCGACGGAGGCTGCACCGACGGAGGCTGCACCGACGGAGGCTGCACCGACGGAGGCTGCACCGATCGATGGAGGCTGCACCGACCGACGGAGGCTGCACCGACCGACGGAGGCTGCACCGACGGAGGCTGCACCGATCGATGGAGGCTGCACCGACCGACGGAGGCTGCACCGACGGAGGCTGCACCGACGGAGGCTGCACCGACGGAGGCTGGACTCTCTGTCCTGCAGTGCTCTGGGCCTCCTACAGGTGGAGCTGTGGTTCCACTAATAATCAGCTGTTTACAGAAACATCTGAACTGGTTTTATAATCTGAAGACACAGAAGAAGAAAGTGTAAACAAAACAAACTGAAAACATTATAAAGAGGAAGAGAGGGGGGGGGAACCGAGAGTATAAAGAGGAAGAGAGGGGGGGAACCGAGAGCATAAAGAGGAAGAGGGGGGGGGAACCGAGAGTTTAGAGGAAGAGAGGGGGGGAACCGAGAGCATAGAGGAAGAGGGGGGGGGAACCGAGAGCATAGAGGAAGAGAGGGGGGGAACCGAGAGTTTAGAGGAAGAGAGGGGGGGAACCGAGAGCATAGAGAGGAAGAGAGGGGGGGAACCGAGAGCATAGAGGAAGAGAGGGGGGGAACCGAGAGCATAGAGGAAGAGAGGGGGGGAACCGAGAGCATAGAGAGGAAGAGAGGGGGGGAACCGAGAGTATAAAGAGGAAGAGAGGGGGGGAACCGAGAGTATAGAGGAAGAGAGGGGGGGAACCGAGAGCATAAAGAGGAAGAGAGGGGGGGTGGGGGGGGAACGAGAGGAAAGCAATCTGTCGGGGTCACATGACCTGGTGGTCGGCCGTCCCACAGGAGCGCACCATCTGCAACACTCTGCTTCCTGGTCCAGGTCCAGGTCTGTGTTCTGGCTGCATCTCCTGCAGCAGCCTCACCTGGAACACACATCAGAGGAGGTCCTGGAGAATCCTGGAGAGTCCTGGAAGAGCGGAGAGCCGAGGGACCGAGATCAGCCCGAGTCCAGATGAAGAACAAAGAACAGAGAGATGGAACTGGCCCAGAGTTTATCAGAGCAAACAAGAGAAGCTCAGAGAGGCACGTGCACGTGCACATGCACATGCACATGCACACACACACACACACACACACACACACACTGAAAAGTTGTTTGTAAACAAGAGGAAGCAGACATCAACATAAAACAGGATGCTCTGCTCTGATGACACGTGCACACGCCCAGGGCACGTGCACTGTTTCTGACCAGGATCTGTCCTCTGACTCGCATATAAAACAGGTTTCTAGGACTGCCTTCTTCCACCTTCGTAACCTTGTTAAAATCAGGAACATCCTGTCTCAGAGTGATGCAGAAAACCTGCTCCATGCATCTGTTCCTGCAGGATCAGGCTTAGTTTCCTTTTTTAAAGAAAACAGACCAGAACCGAGACGGATCCAGTCCTGCGAAGCTGGACTCCTGTGGAGCCAACAGCCCAGACCAGGACCAGCTGTGGGGAACAGGTTCTGGTTCTGCTCCGCTCTGTTTCGCTGCAGCGTGTTAATCGGATGACGAGCAGCTGATTGTCAGAGGAGGAGCTTTAATTAAACCTTTTTGTATGGAGTTCTGCAGGTGAGCTTCTGCAGCCGCTGCTGCAGTACGACAGAGGTCAGAGGTCACTGCATCCCAAACGGTCTGCACATCCCGTGCTGACTCTGTAATCAGACTGGGACTCCGCCCCAAAGCTGCGATGCCATCATTAATCCCACCGAACCGCATCACTAAGGATCTAAGCATCACTGCAGATCGATAACACCTGCTGAGCGTCGGCTGCGCGTTCTCTGAGGTCACGTTTACACTCTGTGAGGTCACACGGCTCCGGCTAATGAGAGAGGAGGAAGTGATTAATGAGACAACAAGGAAGAAAAGGCTGCAGACTAAACATCCTGAGGAGCAGATCTGTCCTGCACCTGGGTCACATGACTACCCCCCCCTCCCAGATGAAACTCAAACACCAACAAATACAAAAAGTTCTGAGGCGTCTCCCAGCAGAGCAGGCAAACCAACAATGAAGGTTTATGCTCTCTACTGAGCATGCCCAGTGGGTGGGAACAGGTTCCTGTGCACATGTTGTTCAGACTCTCAGGTGTGTGTCGTATTGTTTCCAAAGCACACGCCTGTGGTGTGATCCTGATCCTGATCCTGATCCTGATCCTGCAGCACGTCAGTGTTTCAGTCAGCAGCCACAGAACTGAGACACAGACGCCTTTAACATGACAAACAGCTGTAAAACAGGACTAAACCAGAATAAACCAGGACTAAAACAGGTCTAAAACCAGAATAAATCAGGACTAAAACAGGTCTAAACCAGAATAAACCAGGACTAAAACAGGACTAAAACAGCTGTAAAACAGGACTAAACCAGAATAAATCAGGTCCAAAACCAGAATAAACCAGAATAAACCAGATCAGACTGTTATTGATCCGCTCTGCTTCGTTGTCAGGCTCTGGTTTCCACGGTAACGGCGTAGACTTTCTGATGACATCCTGTACAGATGATAATGTTTAAGGATGAACCCTGAAGGCCCCGTCATTAACACGCTCCTGCTTTCATCTGTCCTGATGTGTTCCTGCAGATAAAAGGAAACTTTGTCTCATTATCAGGAAGATTTTCACTTTTTATTACCCACAATGCATCATTCTGAATACACACCAAGAGACTCAATTCATTCTATTTACAGAGTGGATTTTATAGAAGGGAAACAGGGAGAAAAGGCTAAGCTGTCTTTGTATTACTTCCTGTTTTATTTCACTCTGGGCCGGAGGCGCCGCCCTCTTCCCTCGGGGCCAGAGGCTCCGCCCTCTCTTCATTCGGGGATGGAGGCTCCGCCCTCTTCCCCTCGGGGCCAGAGGCTCCGCCCTCTTCACTCTGGGCAGGAGGCTCCGCCCTCTTCACTCGGGGCCGGAGGCTCCACCCTCTTCACTCTGGGCCGGAGGCTCCGCCCTCTTCACTCGGGGCCAGAGGCTCCGCCCTCTCTTCATTCGGGGATGGAGGCTCCGCCCTCTTCACTCGGGGCCAGAGGCTCCGCCCTCTTCACTCGGGGACGGAGGCTCCGCCCTCTTCACTCTAGGCCGGAGGCTCCGCCCTCTTAACTCTGGGCATGAGACTCCGCCCTCTTCACTTGGGGCAGGAGGCTCCGCCCTCTTCACTCTGGGCCGGAGGCTCCACCCTCTTCACTCTGGGCCGGAGGCTCCGCCCTCTTCCCTCGGGGCCAGAGGCTCCGCCCTCTTCACTCGGGGCCGGAGGCTCCGCCCTCTTCCCCTCGGGTCCAGAGGCTCCGCCCTCTTCACTCGGGGACGGAGGCTCCGCCCTCTTCACTCGGGGCCGGAGGCTCCGCCTTCTTCACTCTGGGCCAGAGGCTCCACCCTCTTCACTCGGGGCCGGAGGCTCCGCCCTCTTCATTCGGGGGCCAGAGGCTCCACCCTCTTCACTTGGGGGGCAGAGGCTCCGCCCTCTTCCCTCGGGGCCAGAGGCTCCACCCTCTTCACTTGGGGGCCAGAGGCTCCGCCCTCTTCACTTGGGGGGCAGAGGCTCCGCCCTCTTCCCTCGGGGCCAGAGGCTCCACCCTCTTCAGTTGGGGGCCAGAGGCTCCACCCTCTTCACTTGGGGGGCAGAGGCTCCGCCCTCTTCTCCCGGGGACGGAGGCTCCGCCCTCTTCACTCTGGGCCGGAGGCTCCACCCTCTTCAATTGGGGGGCAGAGGCTCCACCCTCTTCTCTCGGGGACGGAGGCTCCGCCCTCTTCAGTTGGGGGCCAGAGGCTCCGCCCTCTTCAGTTGGGGGCCAGAGGCTCCGCCCTCTTCTCTCGGGGACCGAGGCTCCGCCCTCTTCACTCTGGGGGCCAGAGGCTCCACCCTCTTCACTTGGGGGCCAGAGGCTCCACCCTCTTCACTCGGGGCTGGAGGCTCCACCCTCTTCACTTGGGGGCCAGAGGCTCCGCCCTCTTCACTTGGGGGCCATAGGCTCCAGCCTCTTCCCTCGGTGCCGGAGGCTCCACCCTCTTCACTTGGGGGCCAGGGGCTCCGCCCTCTTCACTTGGGGGCCAGAGGCTCCACCCTCTTCACTTGGGGGCCGGAGGCTCCACCCTCTTCATTCGGGGCCGGAGGCTCCACCCTCTTCACTTGGGGGCCGGAGGCTCCACCCTCTTCCCTCGGGGCCGGAGGCTCCACCCTCTTCACTTGGGGGCCAGAGGCTCCAGCCTCTTCACTTGGGGCCGGAGGCTCCACCCTCTTCACTTGGGGGCCAGAGGCTCCAGCCTCTTCACTTGGGGCCGGAGGCTCCACCCTCTTCACTTGGGGGCCAGAGGCTCCGCCCTCTTCCCTGTGTGCCGGAGCCTCCACCCTCTTCATTCGGGGCTGGAGGCTCCGCCCTCTTCCCTCGGGGCCGGAGGCTCCACCCTCTTCACTTGGGGGCCAGAGGGTCCACCCTCTTCAGTTGGGGGCCAGAGGCTCCAACCTCTTCACTTAGGGGGCAGAGGCTCCACCCTCTTCCCTCGGGGCCAGAGGCTCCGCCCTCTTCACTTGGGGGGCAGAGGCTCCACCCTCTTCACTTGGGGGCCGGAGGCTCCACCCTCTTCATTCGGGGCCAGAGGCTCCACCCTCTTCACTTGGAGGCCGGAGGCTCCACCCTCTTCACTTGGGGGGCAGAGGCTCCGCCCTCTTCACTCTGGGCCGGAGGCTCCACCCTCTTCAATTGGGGGGCAGAGGCTCCGCCCTCTTCACTCTGGGCCGGAGGCTCCACCCTCTTCAATTGGGGGGCAGAGGCTCCACCCTCTTCTCCCGGGGACGGAGGCTCCGCCCTCTTCACTCTGGGCCGGAGGCTCCACCCTCTTCAATTGGGGGGCAGAGGCTCCACCCTCTTCTCTCGGGGACGGAGGCTCCGCCCTCTTCAGTTGGGGGCCAGAGGCTCCGCCCTCTTCTCTCGGGGACGGAGGCTCCGCCCTCTTCACTCTGGGGGCCAGAGGCTCCACCCTCTTCACTTGGGGGCCAGAGGCTCCACCCTCTTCACTCGGGGGCCAGAGGCTCCGCCCTCTTCACTTGGGGGCCAGAGGCTCCAGCCTCTTCCCTCGGGGCCGGAGGCTCCACCCTCTTCACTTGGGGGCCAGGGGCTCCGCCCTCTTCACTTGGGGGCCAGGGGCTCCGCCCTCTTCACTTGGGGGCCAGAGGCTCCACCCTCTTCACTTGGGGGCCGGAGGCTCCACCCTCTTCATTCGGGGCCGGAGGCTCCACCCTCTTCACTTGGGGGCCGGAGGCTCCACCCTCTTCCCTCGGGGCCGGAGGCTCCACCCTCTTCACTTGGGGGCCAGAGGCTCCAGCCTCTTCACTTGGGGCCGGAGGCTCCACCCTCTTCACTTGGGGGCCAGAGGCTCCGCCCTCTTCCCTGTGTGCCGGAGCCTCCACCCTCTTCATTCGGGGCTGGAGGCTCCGCCCTCTTCCCTCGGGGCCGGAGGCTCCACCCTCTTCACTTGGGGGCCAGAGGGTCCACCCTCTTCAGTTGGGGGCCAGAGGCTCCAACCTCTTCACTTAGGGGGCAGAGGCTCCGCCCTCTTCAGTTGGGGGCCAGAGGCTCCACCCTCTTCACTTGGGGGGCAGAGGCTCCACCCTCTTCCCTCGGGGCCAGAGGCTCCGCCCTCTTCAGTTGGGGGCCAGAGGCTCCACCCTCTTCACTTGGGGGCCGGAGGCTCCACCCTCTTCATTCGGGGCCGGAGGCTCCACCCTCTTAACTTGGGGGCCGGAGGCTCCACCCTCTTCCCTCGGGGCCGGAGGCTCCACCCTCTTCACTTGGGGGCCAGAGGCTCCACCCTCTTCACTTGGGGGCTGGAGGCTCCACCCTCTTCCCTCTGGGCTGGAGGCTCCGCCCTCTTCACTTGGGGGCCAGAAGCTCCACCCTCTTCACTCTGGGCTTGAGGCTCCGCCCTCTTCACTTGGGGGCCAGAGGCTCCGCCCTCTTCACTTGGGGGCCGGAGGCTCCGCCCTCTTCACTCTGGGCTGGAGGCTCCGCCCTCTTCACTTGGGGGCCAGAAGCTCCACCCTCTTCACTCTGGGCTTGAGGCTCCGCCCTCTTCACTTGGGGGCCAGAGGCTCCGCCCTCTTCACTTGGGGGCCGTATTCTCCGCCCTCTTCTCTCGGGGACGGAGGCTCCGCCCTCTTCAGTTGGGGGCCAGAGGCTCCGCCCTCTTCACTTGGGGGCCGGAGGCTCCACCCTCTTCCCTCTGGGCCTGAGGCTCCGCCCTCTTCATTCGGGGCCGGAGGCTCCACCCTCTTCCCTCTGGGCCGGAGGCTCCGCCCTCTTCACTCTGGGCTGGAGGCTCCGCCCTCTTCACTTGGGGGCCAGAAGCTCCACCCTCTTCACTCTGGGCTGGAGGCTCCGCCCTCTTCACTTGGGGGCCAGAGGCTCCACCCTCTTCACTTGGGGGCCAGAGGCTCCGCCCTCTTCACTTGGGGGCCAAAGTCTCCACTCTCTTCACTTGGGGTCCGGAGGCTCCACCCTCTTTTCTCGGGGACGGTGGCTCCGCCCTCTTCAGTTGGGGGCCAGAGGCTCCACCCTCTTCCTTCGGGGCCGGAGGCTCCACCCTCTTCACTCGGGGCCGGAGGCTCCGCCCTCTTCAGTTGGGGGCCAGAGGCTCCACCCTCTTCATTCGGGGCAGGAGGCTCCGCCCTCTTCCCTCGGGGCCGGAGGCTGCGCCCTCTTCCCTTGGGGCCGGAGGCTCCGCCCTCTTCCCTCGGGGCCGGAGGCTGCGTCCTCTTCCCTCGGGGCCGGAGGCTCCGCCCTCTTCCCTCGGGGCCGGAGGCTCCGCCCTCTTCCCTCGGGGCCGGAGGCTCCGCCCTCTTCCTTCGGGGCCGGAGGCTCCGCCCTCTTCCCTCGGGGCCGGAGGCTCCGCCCTCTTCCTTCGGGGCCGGAGGCTCCGCCCTCTTCCCTCGGGGCCGGAGGCTCCGCCCTCTTCCCTCAGGGCACTCGGGGCATCCTGATCCGGACAGTCCTGAACCTTGGTCCTCTTATGAGTGGATGATCATGTGATCGTATGACCGCCAGGTGCACGCTCCTGCTCCAACTCTTGGTCACCACAGTTTCAGCAGGTGAAAGAGAGAAGTTCTGGGTTTTATTGAGCTGATCTCTGCCTTAACGAGGCCTCATCTTCAGCTCGTTAAGGTGGGAGGGGCCATTAATGGAACAACTGACCAGCCTCCAGACACAGCAGGCGCACACGCACACACCGACAGCAGCTGCATGATGACTGCCGCACATTAAAACTCTCATTTTTTACTTTTATAGGTGTCATTAATGTTTTTGTAGAGCACAGGTAATGACACACACACACAGGTGTAATGTGGGTTTTATTCCCGTCATTAGTTTTTACTCAGTAGCTCCGCTGCTGTCGACCTTTAGACAAGATGACAGATTTAAAGTCTGAGTTCGTTTCCTGAACGATGAAGGAAAGAAAAGTTCCTGTCTGAGCAGCAGAAACAAACCAAATGAGTCAGAAATCACTGATTTTACAAACTCTGCCACCAACATGGGGTTTGGTGCCATGTTTTTAGTTCTTAGTTTTGTGTTTAATCAGGTTTTAGTTTCTCATGCCTTGGTGTTTAGTTCCTGTTTAGTCTTTAGTTTTCCTCAGTTTCTCTTTCCTCAGTCCCCATGTTCAGGTCATCAGTTTGACTCATCAGTCCCCACAGCTTTTAGGTTCCCTGTTTTCTCTCATTGTGAGATCCTTGCACCTTAACCATTCATCCTGTACGCCACGCCACGCCACGCCACGCCACGCCACGCCACGCCACGCCACGCCACGCAACGCAACGCAACGCAACGCAACGCAACGCAACCCGACGCCACGTTACTCAACGCCACGCCACGCCACACAACGCCACGCCACACTGCGCCACGTTACGCCACGCTAAACCAAGTTGAGTGTTTTCATGTATTGCCAAGCCATGTTCTGTGTTTTGTTTAGTCATGTTTTCTTTTCATGGTTTAGTTTTTTTCATCCAGCCAGCCGTGTTTTATGTTAACCTTGTTCTCTTTGTGAAAATAAATCAAGTCCTGTTTTGTTTTTGAAGTCCGCATTCGTGTCCTTCCAAGCCTCGCGTCCACGAAACGTAACACTCCGAGACACTGATGAAGATTTTACCACGACACCATCCTGTCACTATGGATGGATGGATGGATGGATGGACTAATAGATGGAAGGATGGACTAATGGATGGATGGATGGACTAATGGATGGATGGATGGATGGATGGACTAATGGATGGATGGATGGATGGATGGACTCACAGATGGATGGATGGACTAATGGATGGATGGATGGATGGACTCACAGATGGATGGATGGACTAATGGATGGATGGATGGATGGATGGACTAATGGATGGATGGATGGATGGATGGACTAATGGATGGATGGATGGATGGACAGATAGATGGATGGATGGATGGATGGATAGATGGATGGATGGATGGATGGATGGACTCATGGATGGATGGATGGACAGATGGATGGATGGATGGACAGATATACTAATGGATGGATGGATGGACAGATGGACTCATAGATGGATGGATGGACAGATGGATGGATGGATGGATGGATGGATGGATGGACAGATAGATGGTTGGATGGACTCATGGATGGATGGATGGATAGATGGATGGATGGACAGATGGATGGATGGATGGACAGATGGACTAATGGATGGATGGATGGACAGATGGACTAATGGATGGATGGATGGACAGATGGATGGATGGATGGACTCATGGATGGATGGATGGACAGATGGACTAATGGATGGATGGATGGATGGATGGATGGATGGACTCATGGATGGATGGATGGACAGATGGATGGATGGATGGACTCATGGATGGATGGATGGACAGATGGACTAATGGATGGATGGATGGATGGATGGACTAATGGATGGATGGATGGACAGATGGACTAATGGATGGATGGATGGATGGATGGACTAATGGATGGATGGATGGACTAATGGATGGATGGATGGACAGATGGACTAATGGATGGATGGATGGATGGATGGACTCATGGATGGATGGATGGACAGATGGACTCATGGATGGATGGATGGATGGATGGACTCATGGATGGATGGATGGACAGATGGACTAATGGATGGATGGATGGATGGATGGATGGATGGACTCATGGATGGATGGATGGACAGATGGATGGATGGATGGACTCATGGATGGATGGATGGACAGATGGACTAATGGATGGATGGATGGATGGATGGACTAATGGATGGATGGAGGGACAGATGGACTAATGGATGGATGGATGGATGGATGGACTAATGGATGGATGGATGGACTAATGGATGGATGGATGGACAGATGGACTAATGGATGGATGGATGGATGGATGGACTAATGGATGGATGGATGGACAGATAGATGGTTGGATGGACTCATGGATGGATGGATGGATAGATGGATGGATGGACAGATGGATGGATGGATGGACAGATGGACTAATGGATGGATGGATGGACAGATGGACTAATGGATGGATGGATGGACAGATGGATGGATGGATGGACTCATGGATGGATGGATGGACAGATGGACTAATGGATGGATGGATGGATGGATGGATGGATGGACTCATGGATGGATGGATGGACAGATGGATGGATGGATGGACTCATGGATGGATGGATGGACAGATGGACTAATGGATGGATGGATGGATGGATGGATGGACTAATGGATGGATGGATGGACAGATGGACTAATGGATGGATGGATGGATGGATGGACTAATGGATGGATGGATGGACAGATGGATGGATGGATGGACAGATGGACTCACAGATGGATGGATGGATAGATGGATGGATGGACAGATGGATGGATGGATGGACAGATGGACTAATGGATGGATGGATGGACAGATGGACTCATAGATGGATGGATGGACAGATGGATGGATGGATGGACAGATGGACTAATGGATGGATGGATGGATGGACAGATGGATGGATGGATAGATGGATGGATGGATGGACAGATGAACTCATAGATGGATGGATGGATGGATGGATGGATGGATGGATGGATGGACTAATGGATGGATGGATGGATGGACAGATAGATGGATGGATGGATGGATGGATGGATGGATGGATGGATGGATGGATGGATGGATGGACTAATGGATGGATGGATGGATGGACAGATAGATGGATGGATGGATGGATGGATAGATGGATGGATAGATGGATGGATGGATGGACAGATGGACTCATAGATGGATGGATGGGCAGATGAATGGACAGGAGAATGGATGGAGATGCGGATGGAGATGCAGATGTCAAACAGGTCCCATTAAAGACAGGAAGTCCACCCAATGATCAGAGCGAACATTAGAGCGAACATTAGAGGGAATACGGGATGCATCCCAGAGTTCTTCAGGGTGCTCTGGAGCTCTGAGCTTTGGGATTGATCTGAATGGATCCAATCATCAAACATCACACACACACAGATGACCACTGTGTGATTGAAGCTGTTTTTTTGTCCTTCTGGGAAAACTTTTAAAGGGGAATTCAGCGTTTTTAATCATTAAACAGAGTCAGAACTGATTTTGGTTCAGCTCTCAGTCTGCAGACATGACTATCACATCTGAGAGGAGTTTCCTGTCTGCAGCTCCTAACGACGCTCTGATCTGACTTCCACCACAGCAGGACTCCCACAGCCCCGGGGACTGCTGCATCCTGGAAAACATCCAGAAGAACCCCACCATCTCCAGAAGAACCGTTTGGATCAGACAGTGGGTGATGTACAGTTTGACCTCCATCGAGGTTTCATGCTGGTGTTCTGTGAGCAGCTTCATCTCTAAGGTCCTTTGACCGTTTGAGGCTCCTAAAGGTCAGCCAACAGCTCTCCCATATTTTGTTTTAAGCAAGATAACCATTGTGGCGTTCTATTGTGTCTTTGTTCTGTCTAGAAACCACAGAACCAGTTGTTCCGAAGCAAACAGATGCTTTTGACTACAGTACCAGTTTGCCACCACAGTCAGGAGGTTGTTTGCTCTCACAGGTTTAATAAATGCCCAAGAAGTCATGAGTTATTTACACACCAACTTATTTTGGTCAAAAACACTCCTTACTGTTAATCATGGCAGTTGTCCACAGAGAGGGGCCTGATAACTGAAGGCTCTGCCTCCCAAACTGGCAGCTGGTTCCACAGAGAGGGGCCTGATAACTGAAGGCTCTGCCTCCCAAACTGGCAGCTGGTTCCACAGAGAGGGGCCTGATAACTGAAGGCTCTGCCTCCCAAACTGGCAGCTGGTTCCACAGAGAGGGGCCTGATAACTGAAGGCTCTGCCTCCCAAACTGGCAGCTGGTTCCACAGAGAGGGGCCTGATAACTGAAGGCTCTGCCTCCCAAACTGGCAGCTGGTTCCACAGAGAGGGGCCTGATAACTGAAGGCTGTGCCTCCCAAACTGGCAGCTGGTTCCACAGAGAGGGGCCTGATAACTGAAGGCTCTGCCTCCCAAACTGCCTCCCAAACTGGAAACAACAGGATCGGCACATGATGGAGGACCAGAGCTCACACACTTCTCAGTAATTAGCTGCCTTGTGTTCTTCCTGCCAAACTGTTTCAGCTGCCAATCACAGTGATTCCCTCTGCAATTCAGCAGCCAATCAGAAGCAGCGCCCAGAGCCCTGCAGCTAAAATCAGACAGAGAAGAAGAGGAGGAGAGAGGCAGTCAGTTAAAGAGAAGAAGAGGAGGAAGAGGAGGAGAGAGGCAGTCAGTTAAAGAGAAGAAGAGGAGGAGAGAGGCAGTCTGTTAAAGAGAAGAAGAGGAGGAGAGAGGCAGTCTGTTAAAGAGAAGAAGAGGAGGAGAGAGGCAGTCTGTTAAAGAGAAGAAGAGGAGGAAGAGGAGGAGAGAGGCAGTCAGTTAAAGAGGAGGAAGAGGAGGAGAGAGGCAGTCAGTTAAAGAGGAGGAAGAGGAGGAGAGAGGCAGACAGTTAAAGAAAAGAAGAGGAGGAGAGAGGCAGTCAGTTAAAGAGAAGAAGAGGAGGAGAGAGGCAGTCAGTTAAAGAGGAGGAAGAGGAGGAGAGAGGCAGTCAGTTAAAGAGAAGAAGAGGAGGAGAGAGGCAGTTAGTTAAAGAGAAGAAGAGGAGGAAGAGGAGGAGAGAGGCAGTCAGTTAAAGAGGAGGAAGAGGAGGAGAGAGGAGGAGAGAGGCAGTCAGTTAAAGAGGAGGAAGAGGAGGAGAGAGGCAGTCAGTTAAAGAGGAGGAAGAGGAGGAGAGAGGCAGTCAGTTAAAGAGAAGAAGAGGAGGAGAGAGGCAGTCAGTTAAAGAGAAGAAGAGGAGGAAGAGGAGGAGAGAGGCAGTCAGTTAAAGAGAAGAAGAGGAGGAAGAGGAGGAGAGAGGCAGTCAGTTAAAGAGAAGAAGAGGAGGAAGAGGAGGAGAGAGGCAGTCAGTTAAAGAGAAGAAGAGGAGGAAGAGGAGGAGAGAGGCAGTCTGTTAAAGAGAAGAAGAGGAGGAAGAGGAGGAGAGAGGCAGTCAGTTAAAGAGGAGGAGGACCGACTCCTGGATGAACGGAGACCCAGAGCCTCGTCTGAAAGAACGCTGGAGCCGGTATCACATGACTCCTCCACTGCAGAAACCTCTTTGTTTGGTCTTTTAACCTGATAAAGGGATGAAATGTCTGTTTATCCTCCATTTTCCCTTCAACTCAAACATAATCAGCCAAAATCAATACATCTACTAATGTTGAACTCAACAGAATTACAGGTGGACGGATGCTTTGATGGCCCCAAACCTCATCACCAGACAGAAGGAGGACGAAGATTTAACTCAAATAAGTGAAATATGATTCAAATCAGACAACAGAAACCAGCAGAATTAAAGCTGCAAGCATGCGGGGCCGAGATGTGCGCACGTTGGGGCATGCGCTGCACGCCGTAGTCGCGCAGCTCCGCCCACATACGATACCCTTTACATACGTACGAGGTCGTCAGGGTGGACGTGTGTGCCAAGTTTCATGACCTTGCGATGATGATAAGGCTTTCAAATCACAAACGCCATCACACGATTTTCACCGCCTGGCCACGCCCACACCGTTCAGAGTTTGGAAAAGTTTCTCCATGATTTTTCCCCCGTGTCTTAAGAGTAACCTGGCCAAGTTTGGAGCTGTTACCATTAAATCTGTAGGAGGAATTCGATCAAATGTGAGGTATGGAAAAAAAGAGACGTTTACAACCACCAGCAGGTGGCGCTATAGGTGGATGTCGTTATGATAATATGTGTGCGTTCAGGCTGGGTCCAGCATTCACCGTATGGAGTTTGGGACAGATTGGATAATGTATATGGGAGTTATAAGCGACTTCATTTTTTGTGGCGAGTGATGGCGAGTCATCAAACTTTGAGGCGTCGCCACGGCCACGCCCTTTAAGTTTTGAAAAGGTTTCCCCATAAATTTCCCCCCATGTCTTAAGAGTAACCTGGCCAAGTTTGAAGTCTGTAGCATTAAATCTGTAGGACGAGTTCGATCTTATGCAAGGCGTGGAATCGGTCAAAAATGGCACCAAAACGTACCTTAAATCCAAAATGGCCGCCTTCCTGTGGACGTGGGACCATGGCGGCCTGAGACTTTTTTGTGCGTCTGGGCATGATGAATGAGTGTACCGAATTTTGTTGTCCCACGCTAAACTAACCCCAATGCGGGGACCATTTTTAAGCATCGTAGGGGGCGCTACAGAGTCAATGAGCGACTCACAAACTCCCAAATATATGCAGAAGATTCCACAGACAGAAACAGCTCCTTCACATGAATGAACCAGACGGGAGCTTCATTAATGAGCGTTTAGCCTCTGAAAACAAACAACATGTAGCGTAAAAAGCATTCATGTAAACACTCAGCAGCTCGTTAACACCCCGATCCCAACGAGTAATCAAATCACGGCCGTTCCATTCAGCTAACGAGCTCTCACTGTAAGCTAATTAAAGAAGAAGAAGCCAGGAAGCAGCAGCACAGAAGAAGAAGAGGGGAGTCAGGATGACCTGAGACCGGCTGAATGTCAGCGGGCTCAGGCTGATCCGGAACCAGCTGAGAGCGCTTTGAACACAGTCAGAGGCATGCTGCTCACAAATGTCAGTGCACACGCCGTCCCAGCGTGAAGAAGAAGAGTCACAGCGAGGAAGATGCTCCGACACGGGGGCCGAGGAGAGCCTCAAAAGCAAGAAATCTTTAAAGGAAGAAGAAGAAAGGGGGAAACATACTCAGGAAAACACACACACATGGAAATAAAATGATTTCTGATCTGATTCTCCTTTCTGGAGTTCTTCTGGTTTAGTCTTTGTTTTCTGCGTCTGGCTTAGGGTTAGCCTGTCCACGTTTAGGGTTAGGGTTAGCCTGTCTACGTTTAAGGTTAGGGTTAGCCTGTCCACGTTTAAGGTTAGGGTTAGCCTGTCCACGTTTAGGGTTAGGGTTAGCCTGTCCACGTTTAGGGTTAGGGTTAGCCTGTCCACGTTTAAGGTTAGGGTTAGCCTGTCCACGTTTAGGGTTAGGGTTAGCCTGTCCACGTTTAGGGTTAGGGTTAGCCTGTCCACGTTTAAGGTTAGGGTTAGCCTGTCCACGTTTTCTATGGTAGGGTAAGGGTTAGCCTCTCCACGTTTAAGGTTAGGGTTAGCCTGTCCACGTTTAGGGTTAGGGTTAGCCTGTCCACGTTTAGGGTTAGGGTTAGCCTGTCCACGTTTAGGGTTAGGGTTAGCCTGTCCACGTTTAAGGTTAGGGTTAGCCTGTCCACGTTTAGGGTTAGGGTTAGCCTGTCCACGTTTAGGGTTAGGGTTAGCCTGTCCACGTTTAGGGTTAGGGTTAGCCTGTCCACGTTTAGGGTTAGGGTTAGCCTGTCCACGTTTAGGGTTAGGGTTAGCCTGTCCACGTTTAGGGTTAGGGTTAGACTCTCCACGTTTTCTTATGACGCATACAGTAAGCAGCCATCAGGGGGTGGAGCTTAATATGACCCATACAGTAAGCAGCCATCAGGGGGCGGAGCTTATGACCCATACAGTAGGCAGCCATCAGGGGGCGGAGCTTATGACCCATACAGTAGGCAGCCATCAGGGGGCGGAGCTTATGACCCATACAGTAAGCAGCCATCAGGGGGCGGAGCTTAATATGACCCATACAGTAAGCAGCCATCAGGGGGCGGAGCTTATGACCCATACAGTAAGCAGCCATCAGGGGGCGGAGCTTATGACCCATACAGTAGGCAGCCATCAGGGGGCGGAGCTTATGACCCATACAGTAGGCAGCCATCAGGGGGCGGAGCTGTTTTGGATCTAAATTTGACAGACAGGGAGTGAGTCCACCTCAGGTAGTTACACCTGAACTAATCCTCCATTTAAACGTCACCATGGAAACACAATCAATCATCATCACTCCTGTTATTACAGGTGAGCTGCTGAGTCATGTTATTGTAATGTGTGTGTGCACGTGTGAGACGGGGAATCAGCTTCAAAAGGCTGATCTGCACATACTGTTGTTAATTAGCTGTCAGTCATCCTTCCTCAGGTCAGCCTGTGATTGGTCAGTTTCCATCTGCCAGTCAAAAAAGCCTCAACTTCCATTTTGTCTTTGAAGACGACTTTAAAGAACCAAGCAGTTATCATTTTAATGTTAATGTCGCTGCGTACACACACACACACACACACACACACACACACACACGCACACACACACACACTGGATCAGACTGGGTCAGACTGGATCAGACTGGGTCAGACTGGGTCAGACTGGATCAGACTGGGTCAGACTGGATCAGACTGGGTCAGACTGGGTCAGACTGGATCAGAAAAGATCAGATGGGATCAGACTGGATCAGACAAGATCAGACTGGGTCAGACAAGATCAGACTAGGTCAGACTGGATCAGACTGGATCAGACAAGATCAGACTAGGTCAGACTGGATCAGACTGGGTCAGACTGGGTCAGACTGGATCAGACTGGATCAGATAGGTTCAGACTGGATCAGACTGGATCAGACTGGATCAGACTGGGTCAGACTGGATCAGACTGGATCAGACTGGGTCAGACTGGATCAGACTGGGTCAGACTGGATCAGACTGGATCAGACAAGATCAAATGGGATCAGACTGGGTCAGACTGGATCAGACTGGGTCAGACTGGGTCAGACTGGATCAGACTGGATCAGATAGGTTCAGACTGGATCAGACTGGATCAGACAAGATCAGATGGGATCAGACTGGGTCAGACTGGGTCAGACTGGATCAGACTGGATCAGACTGGGTCAGACTGGGTCAGACTGGGTCAGACTGGATCAGACTGGATCAGACTGGGTCAGATGGGTCAGACTGGATGAGACTGGATCAGACTGGATCAGACTGGGTCAGACTGGGTCAGACTGGATCAGACAAGATCAGACTGGATCAGACTGGATCAGAGTGGATCAGACTGGGTCAGACTGGGTCAGACTGGGTCAGACTGGGTCAGACTGGATCAGAAAAGATCAGATGGGATCAGACTGGATCAGACAAGATCAGACTGGGTCAGACAAGATCAGACTAGGTCAGACTGGATCAGACTGGATCAGACAAGATCAGACTAGGTCAGACTGGATCAGACTGGGTCAGACTGGGTCAGACTGGATCAGACTGGATCAGATAGGTTCAGACTGGATCAGACTGGATCAGACTGGATCAGACTGGGTCAGACTGGATCAGACTGGATCAGACTGGGTCAGACTGGATCAGACTGGGTCAGACTGGATCAGACTGGATCAGACAAGATCAAATGGGATCAGACTGGGTCAGACTGGATCAGACTGGGTCAGACTGGATCAGACTGGGTCAGACTGGGTCAGACTGGATCAGACTGGATCAGATAGGTTCAGACTGGATCAGACTGGATCAGACAAGATCAGATGGGATCAGACTGGGTCAGACTGGGTCAGACTGGATCAGACTGGATCAGACTGGGTCAGACTGGGTCAGACTGGGTCAGACTGGATCAGACTGGATCAGACTGGGTCAGATGGGTCAGACTGGATGAGACTGGATCAGACTGGATCAGACTGGGTCAGACTGGGTCAGACTGGATCAGACTGGATCAGACTGGGTCAGACTGGGTCAGACTGGGTCAGACTGGATCAGACTGGATCAGACTGGGTCAGATGGGTCAGACTGGATGAGACTGGATCAGACTGGATCAGACTGGGTCAGACTGGGTCAGACTGGATCAGACAAGATCAGACTGGATCAGACTGGATCAGAGTGGATCAGACTGGGTCAGACTGGGTCAGACTGGATCAGACTGGGTCAGACTGGATCAGACTGGATCAGACTGGATCAGATAGGTTCAGACTGGATCAGACTGGATCAGACTGGATCAGACTGGATCAGACAAGATCAGATGGGATCAGACTGGATCAGACTGGATCAGACTGGGTCAGATGGGTCAGACTGGATGAGACTGGGTCAGACTGGATCAGACAAGATCAGATGGGATCAGACTGGGTCAGACTGGGTCAGACTGGATCAGACTGGGTCAGACTGGGTCAGACTGGGTCAGACTGGATCAGACTGGGTCAGACTGGGTCAGACTGGGTCAGACTGGATCAGACTGGATCAGACTGGGTCAGACTGGATCAGACTGGGTCAGACTGGGTCAGACTGGATCAGACAAGATCAGATGGGATCAGACTGGATCAGACTGGGTCAGACTGGATCAGACTGGATCAGACTGGATCAGACTGGATCAGATGGGATCAGACTGGGTCAGACTGGATCAGACTGGGTCAGACTGGATCAGACAAGATCAGATGGGATCAGACTGGATCAGACTGGATCAGACTGGATCAGATGGGATCAGACTGGGTCAGACTGGATCAGACTGGGTCAGACTAGATCAGACTGGATCAGACAAGATCAGACGGGATCAGACTGGATCAGACTGGATCAGACTGGGTCAGACTGGGTCAGACTGGATCAGACTGGATCAGACAAGATCAGATGGGATCAGACTGGATCAGACTGGATCAGACAAGATCAGACTGGATCAGACTGGATCAGATAGGTTCAGACTGGATCAGACTGGATCAGACTGGATCAGACTGGATCAGATAGGGTCAGACTGGGTCAGACTGGGTCAGACTGAATTTAGTGAAAGATCCAGAACTGCAGCAGAACCGGCTTTAGTATGAACAGTATCTGTGACCCGGTCCTGTAATAACCTGTGACCAGGTAAACCTCATTGAGTCATCAGCTTAGTATCTCTGGTCCAATCAGAGCTCTGAAATCAAGCTTACTGGCTTCTCATTGGCTGCCTGTCTGCATAAAAGGATGTATGGTGGAAGATGTGCAGCCATGTTTAATTCAGCATCCATAATGCAGCCACCAGGCCGCGTTAGTTATTAAAACACCCCACAAACAGCTGCTGGGGTTCACTCAGTCTGCTTTAACAACCACTTAGTGGGTTAAATATTAAGCAGAGCTCGTGCTGGAACAAGTCCGCTCAGAAGTGTTTAAAACTGAAGAATTTCACATCAACTTCAGTCCATTAGGCAGCAGATGGAGAGGAAGTCCAGAAGTCTGAATATTAAGCAGCAAATGAGTTAAATAATCATCTGAATAACTGAGCAGGGACGAAGAAACTGAGAGCAAGAAGATGAAGTCAGATAAGGTCAGGATGTCCGAGAGCATTCAGGGAAGTAATCTGCCCAGAGTACTGCGTTAGTTACCACAGAGTGCTGCGTTAGCTACCACATGTCATGTCTGTGGGTTTTTGTCACATTTTTAGTTTCTCTATAAGTTCTTAGTTTTACCATGTTTTAGTTTTTCATGTCTTAGTTTTGTTAAGGTCTACATGTGTTTTGTGGACTTGGAGAAGGCGTTCGACCGTGTCCCTCGGGGACTCTTGTGGGGGGTGCTCCGGGAGTATGGAGTGCCTAACCCCTTGATATGGGCTGTTCGGTCTCTGAATGACCGGTGTCAGCAAGGCCGGATTAACCATATGGGCAATTGGGCAATTGCCCAGGGGCCCTCGACTTCTATGGGGCCCTGGGCAGTGACGGCACAAGCAAAATATCTGGTTATCTCTCGCGTATTAAACTGTCCGCGGGAGCCGTTGCGCTGCATCTGTAGTCTATGCGCGGCACAGAATCTCTGCCCCTGGCTTTCTGTGACTGTGACCATGAGCTGTGATTGGTCAGCCCGTATGAGGCGGGTTAAAGGTGACGCCAATCAACGTGCACTGAGCGGTTTCATGATGTCAAGCGCTTGTTCACAATTAGCAAACATGGAGAAGCTGAGTGGGAGCGCGAAACGGAAATTAAAAAAGGAGAAGGACATCAGAAACACAGAAAATTTAAAGTATATTCCAAAAATAGGTAACTTCTTCACTCCAGTAAATGTTACCAACTGTTCTAAGGTAGCTTCCGTCAACAAGGACAGCTCAGCTAGCCAGGATATTTCTTCATTGCTGGCGCTAGCTAATGTCCACAGCCCAGAGAGCGAAGAGGTTAGCAAAGAGCCCCCGGCATCTTCAACCGACGGCCCAAATTCTGCCGCGAGTGCGACCGTTGAGGGAAGCGGTGATGGGCCTCGAGTCTCACCGCCATCTGAGCCGCTCATCGAGTCTGAGAGTTGCCCCTGTACCTCAACGCCTCTGCTACTCCCTGGGGATCCTGCACTGTGGGGACCGGTTACGGAGCAGCTGCGGGAAGAGGCGATCTCCCGGGGGCCTGCAGCTTTCCAGAACCGGGCTGCTAAGTATCCGGCATCGGTAAGAGAGTCCGGGCTTGGGAGTTGGACACGCTCCCTCACCAACGATGTGCTTAATTGTCGTCTCCCAAACAACCAAATTGTGCCAAGGGAATGGCTTCTTTACTCGCCATCAACTGGATCAGTTTATTGCTATGCCTGCAAACTCTTATCATCCCAAAAGCCTGCATTTGTCAGCGGATTCTGTGATTGGAAACATCCAGAGAGGATTAGTGATCATGAAAAGAGTGCAGAACACAGACAAAACATGCTTTCTTTATTGCACCGGTCTAAATTCGCATGCAGAGTTGACGCTTCTCTTGCCCGACAGTGTGAGGCAGAACAGCAGTACTGGAAAGAAGTCCTTCGACGTGTGGTTGCCGTTATTAAATTTTTGGGAGCGAGAGGACTGCCATTTCGAGGCGACAACGAGCTGCTGGGCTCCGCGCACAATGGGAACTATTTGGGACTGCTTGAACTGATCGCGGAGTTTGATCCCTTTTTAAAGGAGCACCTTGAGAAGCATGGCAATAAGGGCAGAGGTAGGCCATCTTACATGTCCTCAACTGTGTGTGAAGAATTTATTTCATTAATGGGTGACAAAACTAAGCAAGTGATAGCAGAGGAAATCAGACACGCTAAATATTTCTCTGTAATCGTTGATTCAACACCAGATTTAGCACACATCAGCTCACATTTGTTTTTCGTTTTGTCAGTGCAGATGGCAGAGTCTTGGAAAGATTCATTGGGTTTGAGCCCATCCACAGCCACACAGGTGCAAGCCTAGCTGAATCTGTGATTGAAATGGTGCGAGGCTTGGGGTTAGACTTGTCAAACTGTCGTGGCCAAAGTTTTGATAATGCTAGCAATATGTCTGGCAAATACAGCGGCCTCCAGGCACACTTGAAAAAACAAAACCCACTAATTCATTATACACCGTGTGCTGCCCATTCGCTGAACCTCGTAGGTGTTAACAGTATTGATAATTGCTGTGAGGAGGTGAACTTATTTTTTGAACTGTTACAGTCCCTGTATACATTTTGTAGCGCATCAACACACCGCTGGAATACAGTTTTTCATAACAGCGAACATTACATTAGATACACTCTAAAATCCCTCAGCAGCACTCGATGGAGTTGCAGAGCAGACTCCACAAAAGCTCTCAATGAAAATTACAGGGCAATCAGAGATACATTAGCCAAATTAGCTTCAGACTGTGATGAGAAAACACAAACCAAACTCGAAGCTGCTGCATTGGTCACAAAACTTGATAAACTTGAAACAGTAATAATGACTATGTTGTGGGACCGGGTACTGCATAGATTTAAGGCAACAAGTGACCAACTCCAAAGGAGCGACATGGATTTAGCTACTGCTCTTGGCCTTTTGCGGTCACTGCATTCATATGTTGGCTCTTTACGAGAACAGTTTGCTGAGCTCGAAGAATCCGCGCGCACTATTAGTGCCACACAAAACTATAAATTTGACACTCGACGTGTGAGAAAAAGAAAGAAATTTGCAGACGAGTCTAGTGATGACAGTGAAGTAGCTTTTACTGATAGTAGTCAGAGATTTAAGGTTGAAACATATCATGTCATCATTGACAGACTTTGTTCGTGCCTATCCAAGCGCATTGAAGCCTACACACATGTGTGTGACCTCTTTGGAGTTTTATTTGAGAGGGACTGCAATGATTGTGATGTGCGTGAAAGAGCTGCTAAACTGTGCTCCACTTATCCGACAGATTTAGATGGTTCCTTGTCAGACGAACTTATTCAGTTCAAGCACTTTGTGCAGAATGAGACTTCACCTGTACAGCTGCTGCAAGCTCTTGAGAGACATGGACTTAAGACAACATTTCCAAATGTTTATGTTGCACTAAGACTGTTTTTAACCTTGCCTGTGTCTAACTGTGAGGGTGAGAGGTCGTTTTCTGTTTTGAAACGAGTTAAAAATGAGCTGAGGACCACAATGTCACAGACACGGCTCTCTGCACTTTCTCTCTTGGCCATCGAACATGAACTTGTTAGTACCCTTGATTTTGAAGATATTGTACACCAGTTTGCACATTCAAAGTCCAGAAAAATGCCAGTGTAAGAAGTTTGCCAAATTAAATCAAGCATTTCAAATTTAAACATGCACTTCCCCATTATTTAAGATTAAATTTGTTTTGTCTTGTCTAATTGAGAGAAATTGACAGATTTCCAAATGTTATTTTGCATTAAAATGTTTAACCCTTGCCAGTCTTGTTGAGTTGTGATGTGACAAGTTAAAATTATACAGATGATACTGCAGATACTGCATTTTATTTATTTTTTCCTTGTGGTGGCTCCATGGAAATGCTGTAAATAGTTTATTGTTGTTGAGAGAAAACAGGCAGATTTCAAAATGTTTATATTGCACTATAACTAGATTGTTCTTGTCTTGTCTGTGGACTTCCTCTGTGATGGCTTTATCAGTTCAATACATCTGTGTTGGGAATATGTGTTGTTAAATAAATATTGGATGCTTTGAAAGTGATTGCTTATTTATTTTTTTGTGAAAATGGAGGACACTGCCTTCCCTCTCTATGTAGTGGGTCAATTTTGCCAGATTATACTGATGCTGATGTGTTTTGTTTTCATAACATCATATGTGAGTGAGTGTCCTTGATAAGAGGACGTAGTTCTGTATTTTGTCAGATTATGGTGATCCTGGGGTCGTGATCATGGGGCCCTTGAATATTGTTGCCCAGGGTACAGCAAAGTGTTAATCTGGCCCTGGGTGTCAGAGTTTGGTCCGTATTGCCGGCAGTAAGTCGGACATGTTTCCTGTGAGGGTTGGACTCCGTCAGGGCTGCCCTTTGTCACCGATTCTGTTCATAATTTTTATGGACAGAATTTCTAAGCTGTGAGTAGTGACCGAAAGAACGAGTTCCTATCCTCACCTATGGTCACGAGCTGTGGGTAGTGACCGAAAGAACGAGTTCCTACCATCACCTGTGGTCACGAGCTGTGGGTAGGGACCGAAAGAACGAGATCCTACCCTCACCTATGGTCAGAAGCTGTGGGTAGGGACCGAAAGAACGAGATCCTACCCTCACCTATGGTCACGAGCTGTGGGTAGGGACCGAAAGAACGAGATCCTACCCTCACCTATGGTCAGAAGCTGTGGGTAGTGACCGAAAGAACGAGATCCTACCCTCATCTGTGGTCACGAGCTGTGGGTAGGGACCGAAAGTACGAGATCCTACCCTCACCTATGGTCAGAAGCTGTGGGTAGGGACCGAAAGAACGAGATCCTACCCTCACCTATGGTCACGAGCTGTGGGTAGGGACCGAAAGAACGAGATCCTACCCTCACCTATGGTCAGAAGCTGTGGGTAGTGACCGAAAGAACGAGATCCTACCCTCACCTATGGTCACGAGCTGTGGGTAGGGACCGAAAGAATGAGATCCTACCCTCACCTATGGTCACGAGCTGTGGGTAGTGACCGAAAGAACGAGATCCTACCCTCACCTATGGTCACGAGCTGTGGGTAGTGACCGAAAGAACGAGATCCTACCCTCACCTATGGTCACGAGCTGTGGGTAGGGACCAAAAGAACGAGATCCTACCCTCACCTATGGTCACGAGCTGTGAGTAGTGACCGAGAGAACGAGATCCTACCCTCACCTATGGTCACGAGCTGTGGGTAGGGACCGAAAGAACGAGAGCCTACCCTCACCTATGGTCACGAGCTGTGGGTAGTGACCGAGAGAACGAGATCCTACCCTCACCTATGGTCATGAGCTGTGGGTAGGGACCGAAAGAACGAGAGCCTACCCTCACCTATGGTCACGAGCTGTGGGTAGTGACCGAGAGAACGAGATCCTACCCTCACCTATGGTCATGAGCTGTGGGTAGGGAACGAAAGAACGAGATCCTACCCTCACCTATGGTCACGAGCTGTGGGTAGTGACCGAAAGAACGAGATCCTACCCTCACCTATGGTCACGAGCTGTGGGTAGGGACCGAAAGAACGAGATCCTACCCTCACCTATGGTCACGAGCTGTGGGTAGTGACCGAAAGAACGAGTTCCTACCCTCACCTATGGTCACGAGCTGTGGGTAGGGACCGAAAGAACGAGATCCTACCCTCACCTATGGTCACGAGCTGTGGGTAGTGACCGAGAGAACGAGATCCTACCCTCACCTATGGTCACGAGCTGTGGGTAGGGGCCGAAAGAACGAGATCCTACCCTCACCTATGGTCACGAGCTGTGGGTAGTGACCAAAAAAACGAGATCCTACCCTCACCTATGGTCACGAGCTGTGGGTAGTGACCGAAAGACGAGATCCTACCCTCACCTATGGTCACGAGCTGTGGGTAGGGACCGAAAGAACGAGATCCTACCCTCACCTGTGGTCACGAGCTGTGGGTAGGGACCGAAAGAACGAGATCCTACCCTCACCTATGGTCAGAAGCTGTGGGTAGTGACCAAAAGAACGAGATCCTACCCTCATCTGTGGTCACGAGCTGTGGGTAGGGAC
This sequence comes from Odontesthes bonariensis, assembly GCF_027942865.1. Lineage (NCBI taxonomy): Eukaryota > Metazoa > Chordata > Actinopteri > Atheriniformes > Atherinopsidae > Odontesthes > Odontesthes bonariensis. The sequence goes on along the minus strand of NC_134528.1, from coordinate 377,990 downwards.
CTAAAGAACGAGATCCTACCCTCACCTATGGCCACGAGCTGTGGGTAGGGACCGAAAGAACGAGATCCTACCCTCACCTATGGTCACGAGCTGTGGGTAGTGACCGAAAGAACGAGATCCTACCCTCACCTGTGGTCACGAGCTGTGGGTAGGGACCGAAAGAACGAGATCCTACCCTCGCCTGTGGTCACGAGCTGTGGGTAGGGACCGAAAGAACGAGATCCTACCCTCACCTATGGTCACGAGCTGTGGGTAGGGACCGAAAGAACGAGATCCTACCCTCACCTATGGTCACGAGCTGTGGGTAGGGACCGAAAGAACGAGATCCTACCCTCACCTATGGTCACGAGCTGTGGGTAGGGACCGAAAGAACGAGATCCTACCCTCACCTATGGTCAGAAGCTGTGGGTAGTGACCGAAAGAACGAGATCCTACCCTCACCTGTGGTCACGAGCTGTGGGTAGGGACCGAAAGAACGAGATCCTACCCTCGCCTGTGGTCACGAGCTGTGGGTAGGGACCGAAAGAACGAGATCCTACCCTCACCTATGGTCACGAGCTGTGGGTAGGGACCGAAAGAACGAGATCCTACCCTCACCTATGGTCACGAGCTGTGGGTAGTGACCGAAAGAACGAGATCCTACCCTCACCTATGGTCAGAAGCTGTGGGTAGTGACTGAAAGAACGAGATCCTACCCTCACCTGTGGTCACGAGCTGTGGGTAGGGACCGAAAGAACGAGATCCTACCCTCACCTATGGTCACGAGCTGTGGGTAGGGACCGAAAGAATGAGATTCCTCCGCAGGGTGTCTGGGCTCTCCCTTGGAGATAGGGTGAGAAACTAAGGTTAGGATGCCTCCTGGAGCATCTGGTTAGGATGCCTCCTGGGGCATCTGGTTAGGACGCCTCCTGGGGCATCTGGTTAGGATGTCTCCTGGACGCCTCCCTGGTGAGGTGTTCCGGGCCCGTCCCTCTGGGAGGAGGCCCCGGGGAAGACCCAGGACACGTTGGAGAGACTATGTCTCTATGGCCTGGGAACGCCTCGGGGTCCCCCCAGAAGAGCTGGAGGAAGTGGCCGGGGACAGGGACGCCTGGGTTTCTCTGCTCAGGCTGCTGCCCCCGCGACCCGATCCCCGGAGAAGATGATG
>NC_134528.1:359343-364343 GCF_027942865.1 Odontesthes bonariensis | reverse complement strand
TTTAGTGTTTTATCATGTTTTAGTTTAGTGTTTTATCATGTTTTAGTTTTGTGTTTTATCATGTTTTAGTTTAGTGTTTTATCATGTTTTAGTTTTGTGTTTTATCATGTTTCACTTTAGTGTTTTATCATGTTTTAGTTTAGTGTTTTATCATGTTTTAGTTTAGTGTTTTATCATGTTTTAGTTTAGTGTTTTATCATGTTTTAGTTTAGTGTTTTATCATGTTCTAGTTTAGTGTTTTATCATGTTTTAGTTTAGTGTTTTATCATGTTTTAGTTTTGTGTTTTATCATGTTTTAGTTTAGTGTTTTATCATGTTTCACTTTAGTGTTTTATCATGTTTTAGTTTGGTGTTTTATCATGTTTTAGTTTAGTGTTTTATCATGTTTTAGTTTAGTGTTTTATCATGTTTTAGTTTAGTGTTTTATCATGTTTTAGTTTAGTGTTTTATCATGTTTTAGTTTAGTGTTTTATCATGTTTTAGTTTAGTGTTTTATCATGTTTTAGTTTAGTGTTTTATCATGTTTTAGTTTAGTGTTTTATCATGTTTTAGTTTTGTGTTTTATCATGTTTTAGTTTAGTGTTTTATCATGTTTTAGTTTAGTGTTTTATCATGTTTTAGTTTAGTGTTTTCCCATGTTTTAGTTTAGTGTTTTATCATGTTTTAGTTTAGTGTTTTCCCATGTTTTAGTTTAGTGTTTTATCATGTTTTAGTTTAGTGTTTTATCATGTTTTAGTTTAGTGTTTTATCATGTTTTAGTTTGGTGTTTTATCATGTTTTAGTTTAGTGTTTTATCATGTTTTAGTTTAGTGTTTTATCATGTTTTAGTTTAGTGTTTTATCATGTTTTAGTTTAGTGTTTTATCATGTTTTAGTTTTGTGTTTTATCATGTTTTAGTTTAGTGTTTTATCATGTTTTAGTTTAGTGTTTTCCCATGTTTTAGTTTTGTGTTTTATCATGTTTTAGTTTAGTGTTTTATCATGTTTTAGTTTAGTGTTTTATCATGTTTTAGTTTAGTGTTTTATCATGTTTTAGTTTTGTGTTTTATCATGTTTTAGTTTAGTGTTTTATCATGTTTTAGTTTAGTGTTTTATCATGTTTTAGTTTAGTGTTTTATCATGTTTTAGTTTTGTGTTTTATCATGTTTTAGTTTAGTGTTTTCCCATGTTTTAGTTTAGTGTTTTATCATGTTTTAGTTTAGTGTTTTATCATGTTTTAGTTTAGTGTTTTATCATGTTTTAGTTTAGTGTTTTATCATGTTTTAGTTTTGTGTTTTATCATGTTTTAGTTTAGTGTTTTATCATGTTTTAGTTTAGTGTTTTATCATGTTTTAGTTTAGTGTTTTATCATGTTTTAGTTTAGTGTTTTATCATGTTTTAGTTTTGTGTTTTATCATGTTTTAGTTTAGTGTTTTATCATGTTTTAGTTTAGTGTTTTATCATGTTTTAGTTTAGTGTTTTATCATGTTTTAGTTTAGTGTTTTATCATGTTCTAGTTTAGTGTTTTATCATGTTTTAGTTTAGTGTTTTATCATGTTTTAGTTTAGTGTTTTATCATGTTTTAGTTTAGTGTTTTATCATGTTTTAGTTTAGTGTTTTATCATGTTTTAGTTTAGTGTTTTATCATGTTTTAGTTTAGTGTTTTATCATGTTTTAGTTTAGTGTTTTATCATGTTTTAGTTTTGTGTTTTATCATGTTTTAGTTTAGTGTTTTATCATGTTTTAGTTTAGTGTTTTATCATGTTTTAGTTTAGTGTTTTATCATGTTTTAGTTTAGTGTTTTATCATGTTTTAGTTATGTGTTTTATCATGTTTTAGTTTTGTGTTTTATCATGTTTTAGTTTTGTGTTTTATCATGTTTTAGTTTAGTGTTTTATCATGTTTTAGTTTAGTGTTTTATCATGTTTTAGTTTAGTGTTTTATCATGTTTTAGTTTAGTGTTTTATCATGTTTTAGTTTAGTGTTTTATCATGTTTTAGTTTTGTGTTTTATCATGTTTTAGTTTAGTGTTTTATCATGTTTTAGTTTAGTGTTTTATCATGTTTTAGTTTAGTGTTTTATCATGTTTTAGTTTTGTGTTTTATCATGTTTTAGTTTTGTGTTTTATCATGTTTTAGTTTAGTGTTTTATCATGTTTTAGTTTTGTGTTTTATCATGTTTTAGTTTAGTGTTTTCCCATGTTTTAGTTTAGTGTTTTATCATGTTTTAGTTTAGTGTTTTATCATGTTTTAGTTTAGTGTTTTATCATGTTTTAGTTTAGTGTTTTATCATGTTTTAGTTTAGTGTTTTATCATGTTTTAGTTTAGTGTTTTATCATGTTTTAGTTTAGTGTTTTATCATGTTTTAGTTTAGTGTTTTATCATGTTTTAGTTTTGTGTTTTATCATGTTTTAGTTTAGTGTTTTATCATGTTTTAGTTTTGTGTTTTATCATGTTTTAGTTTAGTGTTTTCCCATGTTTTAGTTTAGTGTTTTATCATGTTTTAGTTTAGTGTTTTATCATGTTTTAGTTTTGTGTTTTATCATGTTTTAGTTTAGTGTTTTATCATGTTTTAGTTTTGTGTTTTATCATGTTTTAGTTTAGTGTTTTCCCATGTTTTAGTTTTGTGTTTTATCATGTTTTAGTTTTGTGTTTTATCATGTTTTAGTTTAGTGTTTTATCATGTTTTAGTTTTGTGTTTTATCATGTTTTAGTTTTGTGTTTTATCATGTTTTAGTTTAGTGTTTTATCATGTTTTAGTTTAGTGTTTTATCATGTTTTAGTTTAGTGTTTTATCATGTTTTAGTTTAGTGTTTTATCATGTTTTAGTTTAGTGTTTTATCATGTTTTAGTTTAGTGTTTTATCATGTTTTAGTTTAGTGTTTTATCATGTTTTAGTTTAGTGTTTTATCATGTTTTAGTTTAGTGTTTTTATCATGTTTTAGTTTAGTGTTTTATCATGTTTTAGTTTAGTGTTTTATCATGTTCTAGTTTAGTGTTTTATCATGTTTTAGTTTAGTGTTTTATCATGTTTTAGTTTAGTGTTTTATCATGTTTTAGTTTAGTGTTTTATCATGTTTTAGTTTAGTGTTTTATCATGTTTTAGTGTAGTGTTTTATCATGTTTTAGTTTAGTGTTTTATCATGTTTTAGTTTAGTGTTTTATCATGTTTTAGTTTAGTGTTTTATCATGTTTTAGTTTAGTGTTTTATCATGTTTTAGTTTTGTGTTTTATCATGTTTTAGTGTAGTGTTTTATCATGTTTTAGTTTAGTGTTTTATCATGTTTAGGTCTTGGTTTTTGAGTCTCTGGCTTCTCCTCCTGCCCCGTCGTCGGATGTCCGGCTGCACGCCGGACGGTCTCCGGCTTCGAGCCCCTCCCTCCCACCCTCAGACTTTTGGGTCGTCTTGGATCCACCCCTTGAGGTGGGGGCTCTGTCATGCCCATGTGACTTTTCCCATGTTTTAGTTTTGTGTTTTATCATGTTTCATGTCTTGGTTTTTGAGTTCATGATTAGCTAGGTTTTGCCATTGTTTTTCACTCATTCACTGATCACTCCCAGTCCTCTATTTAGTTTCCAGGTTTCCCCTTTCAGTTTTTCAGATCCTTTCTACGTCATCCATTTTCCTTGTCACAGCAAACCAAGCAAGTAATTTAATGTCATGTCAAGTCAAGTTCAGTGTTTTTTTCATAGTCATAGTATTGTTTTTTTTTCTCACGGTTTAGTTCATTTTCCGGCTCAGCCGTGTTTTGTGTTAAACGTTTTTGTGAAAATAAATCTAGTTTGCCTTTTTGAAAGTCCGCATCCGTGTCCTACCTCATCACCCTGACAGAAGGATCTGACCAGCAATGGACGCGGCGGACTTCAAAACCTCATTACAGCTGATCGAGGACCTCTGTTGCTGCTTGGAGCAGGACAGCAGCTCCTGGCGAAAATTGGAGGTGGCCAACAACATTATATATTTCTTCATGGAGAAGCGAGTTCTCCAGACATGGGCTGTGGACCTGTCACGCAGCTGCCAGTTTGGGAGGCAGAGCCTTCAGTTATCAGGCCCCTCTCTGTGGAACCAGCTGCCAGTTTGGGAGGCAGAGCCTTCAGTTATCAGGCCCCTCTCTGTGGAACCAGCTGCCAGTTTGGGAGGCAGAGCCTTCAGTTATCAGGCCCCTCTCTGTGAAACCAGCTGCCAGTTTGGGAGGCAGAGCCTTCAGTTATCAGGCCCCTCTCTGTGGAACCAGCTGCCAGTTTGGGAGGCAGAGCCTTCAGTTATCAGGCCCCTCTCTGTGGAACCAGCTGCCAGTTTGGGAGGCAGAGCCTTCAGTTATCAGGCCCCTCTCTACCTTTAAGATCAGGCTTAAAACTTTCCTTTCTGATAAAGCTTATAGTTAGGGATGGATCAGCTGACCCTTGAACATTCCATAGTTCTGTTGCTACAGGCCCAGCCTGCTGGGGGAGCTCCCATGATGCACCTCTCCATGAACATGTGACATCATTGTTGTCATTAACTTGTGTTTCTCCAGAGAGTCTCTATTATGAGGAGAGGGAAAGCTGGCGGCTATTTCCGGGTGGTACTGCACTCTAGGGGGCGCCAACGAAGCAGTGCAGAGCAGGCAGAACTCTATGGTGGTACTATGAGATCCACCTTAGATGCAGCCATTGCTTTGGATAGAATTTTTTATATTTTTTCATTTTAATTTTCCTAAAGGCAGGATAAATTATCCTTTCAAACGGCACTTCGTTTGATTTTTTAGACACACTAGATTTTTTTAAAATACACATTTATTGTCAGTATTGCCTCACGAGTGACGTCACGCATGTGGCATCACTTTACGGCATGGTCAGTCCTAGCGCTGAGCTAGCAGAGAGGTGTTAGCTCAAATAGTTACAGATTTCAGCACATCCCTTTTACATACTCTCTGACTAGCCTCTGGTTTAGCTTTGGTTGTTGTTAGCAGCACCAGGTTAGCACTCTGGCACAGTGGACGAGTGCCGTAAAGCAGCCGGTCGTAATCTGCCGTGCGTTCCT
>NC_134528.1:311843-349343 GCF_027942865.1 Odontesthes bonariensis | reverse complement strand
ATCAGTGTGAGGCCTCAGCTTCATGTGGAAGATGTTCCCATCAGTGTGAGGCCTCAGCTTCATGTGGAAGATGTTATTATCAGTGTGAGGCCTCAGCTTCATGTGGAAGATGTTCCCATCAGTGTGAGGCCTCAGCTTCATGTGGAAGATGTTATTATCAGTGTGAGGCCTCAGCTTCATGTGGAAGATGTTCCCATCAGTGTGAGGCCTCAGCTTCATGTGGAAGATGTTCCCATCAGTGTGAGGCCTCAGCTTCATGTGGAAGATGTTACCATCAGTGTGAGGCCTCAGCTTCATGTGGAAGATGTTCCCATCAGTGTGAGGCCTCAGCTTCATGTGGAAGATGTTCCCATCAGTGCGAGGCCTCAGCTTCATGTGGAAGATGTTATTATCAGTGTGAGGCCTCAGCTTCATGTGGAAGATGTTACAATCAGTGTGAGGCCTCAGCTTCATGTGGAAGATGTTCCCATCAGTGTGAGGCCTCAGCTTCATGTGGAAGATGTTACAATCAGTGTGAGGCCTCAGCTTTATGTGGAAGATGTTACCATCAGTGTGAGGCCTCAGCTTCATGTGGAAGATGTTACCATCAGTGTGAGGCCTCAGCTTCATGTGGAAGATGTTATTATCAGTGTGAGGCCTCAGCTTCATGTGGAAGATGTTACCATCAGTGTGAGGCCTCAGCTTCATGTGGAAGATGTTATTATCAGTGTGAGGCCTCAGCTTCATGTGGAAGATGTTCCCATCAGTGTGAGGCCTCAGCTTCATGTGGAAGATGTTCCCATCAGTGTGAGGCCTCAGCTTCATGTGGAAGATGTTAGCATCAGTGTGAGGCCTCAGCTTCATGTGGAAGATGTTAGCATCAGTGTGAGGCCTCAGCTTCATGTGGAAGATGTTACCATCAGTGTGAGGCCTCAGCTTCATATGAAGATGCTAAAATCATCATGGCTGTGTGTGTTTGTCGGCTCTGATTGCTCTCGGAACGGTTTTGTTATTAAACGATGACGCAGACACACTCCTCGGCCCTCCTGGTGAACAATTATTGTCGAGGCGGTGAGTAAATCGATCAATAATTCCCTCGTCGCTGCTGCAGCATGAAGCCAATCAGGAGAAAACAGGAGTCATATTTATGAAGCATCAAAGTGCTCACACAGCAAAGCGCTCACTCTACGTGTGGTGACAGATGTCGATGCCATCAGTGGTTTTACATGGAAAGCAAACAGTCCATTAAGGCTTCTGTCTGAGCGAGGAAACGTAGCGTGTTGGTTCCATGAAGGAAAGAGAACGGTGTGACGTCCATGTTTCAGTGAGAGGGCTGAGATGTGGCGTCTGCCCCGATGTGAAGATAAAAGGAAAACAAGGAAAACTCTATGTTAAAAACAGTCAAATAAACCTCACACTGGTTTCACACTGGTTTATTAGATTGGTTTCACACTAGTTTCACACTGGTTTATTAGACTGGTTTTGGACTGGTTTCACACTGGTTTCACACTAGTTTATTGGACTGGATTTGAAATAATTTCACACTGGTTTTTGATCGGTTTCAGATTGTTGTCTTTTTAAACTGGTTTCACACTGGTTTCACACTGGTCTCAGGATGGTTTCACACTGGTTTCACACTGGTTTCACACTAGTTTCACACTGGTTTTGGACTGGTTTTGGACTGGTCTCAGACTGGTTTCACACTGGTTTATTAGATTGGTCTCACACTGGTTTCACACTAGTTTCACACTGGTTTCACACTGGTCTCAGACTGGTTTCACACTGGTTTCACACTGGTTTCACACTGGTTTCACACTGGTCTCAGGATGGTTTCACACTGGTTTCACACTGGTTTCACACTAGTTTCACACTGGTTTTGGACTGGTCTCAGACTGGTTTCACACTGGTTTATTAGATTGGTCTCACACTGGTTTCACACTAGTTTCACACTGGTTTCACACTGGTCTCAGACTGGTTTCACACTGGTTTCACACTGGTCTCACACTGGTTTCACACTGGTCTCACACTGCATGCAGCTGTCTTTGATCATGTGATGAACTGCAGCGCGCCATGTAAAGTGTGACGGATGAACGTCAGCTGTTCAAACACGCAGACCAACCAGTGATCAGGTCCATTCTGATCAATTAGAAGTGTGTTTGATGAGTCTCCCAGTGAAGCTGGTGTCACCTCCCTGCTCCTGCTCTGTTGTTGTGCCCCCCCCCTCCTCCTCTGCAGAGCAGCAGCATGATAAGACCTGCTGGTTAATTAGCATCTGGAAGCTTTCTGTCCCAGACAAAAGACACTAATAAGCTCTTTGTTCCTGCGCAGATTGCTTTGGTCTCCATTAACAGTGCTCACTGCTGCTGTTTAACCTACTTACCAGGAGGAAAGTGGAGGTGGATCCAGTGGATTTAAAGGTGAAAACTGCTCCTGTCGTCCCCATGCAGACAGACCCTGATCTCTAAAGAGTGCGCTGAGATGAGCATCCAGCAGAAAAATAATAAAGTAACACCAGCGAGTGTCTGAGAGAAAACAACATGCTGATCCTGGAGTTTATTTCCCCCTAAGGAACATTTAGCTTCACTTTGAACTGTAAAGAAAAGGAAATCTGGATGTTGAGCTGCAGCTCCAGGCTGGTTTTATTTGATCTGAAACATTCTGCCACAGCTTCATCACAATAACATCGTACAGCTCCAGGCTGGTTTTATTTGATCTGAAACATTCTGCCACAGCTTCATCACAGTAACATCAGCTCCTCACTGACAGCCTGCTGTCTGTAACCAGGAAAACAAGGCGTAAGGAGAATGCTGTGTCTGCACGTATGAAGACTCTGAGTGAGAAACAAAGTGAAGCAGGAGGACATCATTCAGAGTCCCGCTCCCTCTGGGCTGGCAGCCCACATCTGGCTGTCAGCCCACATCTGGCCACGGATTCAACCGTCGGCTCCGATCAGCAGCCACGTGTCCTGCTCGTCCTCTGCAGCAGGAACACTCGGGTCGAACCGGTCCCCTGCTGTGGCGCTGTTGAGCCGCGGACCAAGATGGCAGCTTAGAGTGGATGCTCCTCGCAGCCCTGCTAAAAGTTTACAAAGTCCTAGCCATTAACGCTTCTAATTAGTTCTAAAAGATGTCTAAACAAACTTAAAGACTGTGAAAGCAGCTCCAAATCCCGGTTTTGGTTCTCAGAGATCCAAAACTACAACTACTACGGTAGCCGATGATGCTAACGATGCGTCCAGACCATGGAGTGACTTAGCTGCGGTGCTAAATGAGCTGCAGTCACTCCATACGACTGTTGGCGCCATTAACACCAAGATAAACACTCGATGGCTTCGGGGCAAAACTCGACAACGTGGAGAGACGCATACACGGCAAAAAATAGAGGTCTTCAAACAAGATAAAAAACACTAAAACTAAGGGAAAAGGTACTCAAAACAAGTGAAAAAATCTGTCCATGCAGCAAGATAATTTGACTTGGCAAGATTTCTTAAATTAAGATTGTAGGAGTCTTGTTTCTAGATTTAACAAAGGCAGTTTTGTGAAAAACATTTGACATATGCTTAAAATCCAAGGAATAAAGTGTGTTTTCAGATATTTTCTGTGTGACTCTTGAATCAAGCATGTTGAGTTTGTTATTGAATCTTAAAACAAGATTTATTTTGATGAGACTTTGGAGGAGAAACGTAATACATCTTATTTTAAGTGTTAATTGTCTCATTTTATGATTCTCTGCCTGTTTGAGACAAAAAAGTAAAGTTTTGCTTGATATAAGATTATACTGTTAAAGGACAAGACCGTTTTTTTGACATTGGGCCCTTGATTTCACATTATAACATGATGTTCTACTCACCCCTGCTTGTTGTTGGTCATTTGGAGCTGTTCCGAAGATATTCGAGAGGCGTCTGGCTGCTCTCTTGAGATATTCGGCCATGAAACGGTTTCCTATGGGCAACGTTATACAGGCACAAACTACGCTTTTTATAATTTATTAATTACTGTACACTAGCACTGATAATGTGGAGGTGCGTCGCTTACTTAAAAAAATCCGGGTTACTGTAATTTTGGGAGTTTCAACTCCCACCTCCGGCAGAGCTTCAACCATGTCCCGAGGGAGGTGGGGGACATTGAGCCCGAATGGGCCATGTCCCGGGGGAGGTGGGGGACATTGAGCCCGAATGGGCCATGTTCCGTGCCTCCATTGTTGAGGCGGCCGACCGGAGCTGTGGCCGTAAGGTGGTCGGTGCCTGTCGTGGCGGCAATCCCCGAACCCGCTGGTGGACACCAGTGGTGAGGGAACCCGTCAAGCTGAAGAAGGAGTCCTATCGGGCCTTTTTGGCCAGTGGGACTCTGGAAGCAGCTGATGGGTACCGCCAGGTCAAGCGGAACGCGGCCTCGGCGGTTGCTGAGGCAAAAACTCGGGCTTGGGAGGAGTTCGGGGAGGCCATGGAGAACGACTTCCGGACGGCCTCGAGGAGATTCTGGTCCGCCATCCGGCGGCTCGGGGGGGGGAAGCGGGGCACCGTCAACACCGTGTATGGTGAGGGCGGGGCTCTGCTGACTTCTACTAGGGACGTCGTGAGTCGGTGGGGGGAATACTTCGAGGGCCTCCTCAATCCTACCGACACGCCTTCCGATGAGGAAGCAGAGTTGGGTAGCTCGGACGTGGGACCTCCCATCTCTGGGGCTGAGGTCGCCGAGGTGGTCAAAAAACTCCTCGGTGGCAAGGCCCCGGGGGTGGATGAGGTCCGTCCTGAGTTCCTCAAGGCTCTGGATGTTGTGGGGCTGTCTTGGTTGACACTTCTCTGCAGCATCGCGTGGACATCGGGGGCAGTGCCTCTGGACTGGCAGATCGGGGTGGTGGTCCCCCTCTTTAAAAAGGGGGACCGGAGGGTGTGTTCCAACTATAGGGGGATCACACTCCTCAGCCTCCCTGGTAAGGTCTTTTCGGGGGTACTGGAGAGGAGGATCCGACGGATAGTCGAATCTCGGATTCACGAGGTGCAGTGTGGTTTTCGTCCTGGCCGTGGAACAGTGGACCAGCTCTATACCCTCCGCAGGATCCTGGAGGGAGCATGGGAGTTCGCCCAACCGGTCTACATGTGTTTTGTGGACTTGGAGAAGGCGTTCGACCGTGTCCCTCGGGGACTCTTGTGGGGGGTGCTCCGGGAGTATGGAGTGCCGGACTCCTTGATATGGGCTGTCGGGTCTCTGAATGACCGGTGTCAGAGTTTGGTCCACATTGCCGGCAGTAAGTCGGACATGTTTCCTGTGAGGGTTGGACTCCGTCAGGGCTGCCCTTTGTCACCGATTCTGTTCATAATTTTTATGGACAGAATTTCTAGGCGCAGCCAGGGCGTTGAGGGGGTCCGGTTTGGCGACCTCAGAATCGGGTCTCTGCTTTTTGCGGACGATGCGGTTCTGTTGGCGTCCTCAGGCCGTGACCTTCAGCTCTCACTGGAGCGGTTTGCAGCCGAGTGTGAAGCGGCTGGGATGAGAGTCAGCACCTCCAAATCTGAGACCATGGTCTTCGGCCGGAAAAGGGTGGAATGCTCTCTCCGGGTCGGGAATGAGATCCTTCCCCAAGTGGAGGAGTTCAAGTATCTCGGGGTCTTGTTCACGAGTGAGGGACGAATGGAGCAGGAGGTTGACAGACGGATTGGTGCGGCGTCTGCAGTGATGCGGCTCTGCACCGGCCCGTCGTGGTGAAGAAGGAGCTGAGCCAGAAGGCGAAGCTCTCGATTTACCGGTCAGTCTATGTTCCTATCCTCACCTATGGTCACGAGCTGTGGGTAGTGACCGAAAGAATGAGATCCTACCCTCACCTATGGTCACGAGCTGTGGGTAGTGACCGAAAGAACGAGATCGCGAATACAAGCGGCCGAAATGAGTTTCCTCCGCAGGGTGTCTGGGCTCTCCCTTAGAGATAGGGTGAGAAGCTCGGTCATCCGGGAGGTAGAACCGCTGCTCCTCCGCATCGAGAGGAGTCAGATGAGGTGGCTCGGGCATCTGGTTAGGATGCCTCCTGGACGCCTCCCCGGTGAGGTGTTCCGGGCCCGTCCCACTGGGAGGAGGCCCCGGGGAAGACCCAGGACACGTTGGAGAGACTATGTTTCTCGGCTGGCCTGGGAACGCCTCGGGGTCCCCCCGGAAGAGCTGGAGGAAGTGGCCGGGGACAGGGACGTCTGGGTCTCTTTGCTCAAGCTGCTGCCCCCGCGACCCGATCCCCGGACCAGCGGAAGATGATGGATGGATGGATGGACTGTAATTTTGATTTTTTTTGTCGTAAAGTGGGTGTTACTGACGTCATCGTCGTGCTACCACCACAGACAGCCCACAGACCTGCTGCCTATTTATTCATTCGGCTAAAATTCAAAATTACAGTAACCCGGATTTTTTTAAGTAAGCGACGCACCTCCACGTTATCAGTGCTAGTGTACAGTAATTAATAAATTATAAACAGCATAGTTTGTGCCTGTATAACATTGCCCATAGGAAACCGTTTCATGGCCGAATATCTCAAGAGAGCAGCCAGACGCCTCTCGAATATCTTCGGAACAGCTCCAAATTACCAACAACAAGCAGGGGTGAGTAGAACATCATGTTATAATGTGAAATCAAGGGCCCAATGTAAAAAAAACGGTCTTATCCTTTAAGTTGAAGACTTAAAATAAGAAATTAATTCTTAAAACAAGAAAAAATATCTAGCACTTCTAAATGTAGCTGAGATGAACTGCTCTGTCGATGCTGTGCAAAAGAGCTTTGTGGACCTTCAACAAAATATCACCGCTAATGCTAAGCTAATGCTAATGCTAAGCGGCTCACTGAGGCCGAAGGCCGCATAGGAGACACCGAAGACTGCCTGCAGAGTATGATAACGGGGCAGACTGACGCCGTTAAACGCATCGCCTATGTAGAGTCCCCGAAAATGCTGAAAAGACCCAGCCCATGGTTGATTACATCTAGCACATCTTGCCGGTCTGGCTGGGGCTCGCCGCCGCCAAGTCCCTCACCTTGGAAAGAGCGCACCGCACTCTGGAAAGACCAACACCAGATCAGAGCAGAGCTGTAATCATACGTTTCCTGCGATTTCTTTAAACTGGTTTCACACTGGTTTCACACTGGTTAATTGGACTGGTTTCACACTGGTCTCAGACTGGTTTCACACTGGTTTATTAGACTGGTTTTGGACTGGTTTCACACTGGTTTATTAGACTGGTTATGGACTGGTTTCACAATGGTTTATTAGACTGGTTTTTTGGGCTGGTTTCACACTGGTCTCACACTGGTTTCACACTGGTTTCACTCTGGTTTCACACTGGTCTCACACTGGTTTCACATTGGTTCCACACTGGTTTATTAGACTGTTTTTTGGACAGGTTTCACACTGGTCTCAGACTTGTTTCGGACTGGTTTCACACTGGTTTCCTACTGGTCTAGGACTGGTTTCACACTGGTTTCACACTGGTTTCACACTGGTTTCACACTGGTTTCACAATGGTCTCATACTAGTCTCACGCTGGTTTCACACTAGTTTCACACTGGTTTCACATTGGTTTCACACTGGTTTATTAGACTGGTTTTGGACTGGTTTCACACTGGTCTCACACTGGTTTCCCATTGGTTTCACACTGGTTTATTAGACTGGTTTTGGACTGGTTTCACACTGGTTTATTAGACTGTTTTTTGGATTGGTTTCACACTAGTATCAGACTTGTTTCAGACTGGTTTTACACTGGTTTCACACTGGTCTCAGACTAGTTTCACACTAGTTTCACACTGGTTTCACATTGGTTTCACACTGGTTTCACACTAGTTTCACACTGGTCGCACACTGGTCTCACACTAGTTTCACACTGGTTTCACACTGGTCTCACACTGGTTTCACACTGGTCTCACACTGGTTTATTAGACTGTTTTATGGACTGGTTTCACACTGGTCTCAGACTTGTTTCGGAATGGTTTCACACTGGTCTCAGACTAGTTTCACACTGGTTTCACACTGGTTTCACACTAGTTTCACAATGGTTTCACACTGGTCTCACACTGGTTTCACATTGGTTTCACACTGGTTTATTAGACTGGTTTTGGTCTGGTTTCACACTGGTTTCACACTGGTTTATTAGACTGGTTTTGGACTGGTTTCACACTGGTTAATTAGACTGTTTTTTTTTGGACTGGTTTCACACTGGTCTCACACTGGTCTCAGACTGGCTTCACACTGGTTTCACACTAGTTTCACACATGGTCCCACACTGGTCTCACACTAGTTTCACACTGGTTTCACACTGGTCTCACACTGGTTTCACACTGGTTTCACACTGGTTTATTAGACTGGTTTTGGACTGGTTTCACACTGGTCTCACACTGGTCTCACACTGGTCTCACACTGGTTTCAGACTGGTTTCACACTGGTCTCAGACTGGTTTCTCACTGGTTTCACACTAGTTTCACTCTGGTTTCACACTGGTCTCACACTGGTTTATTAGACTGGTTTTGGACTGGTTTCACAATGGTCTCACACTGGTTTATTAGACTGTTTTTTGGACTGGTTTCACACTGGTCTCAGACTTGTTTCGGAATGGTTTCACACTGGTCTCAGACTAGTTTCACACTGGTTTCACACTGGTTTCACACTAGTTTCACAATGGTTTCACACTGGTCTCACACTGGTTTCACATTGGTTTCACACTGGTTTATTAGACTGGTTTTGGTCTGGTTTCACACTGGTTTCACACTGGTTTATTAGACTGTTTTATGGACTGGTTTCACACTGGTCTCAGACTTGTTTCGGAATGGTTTCACACTGGTCTCAGACTAGTTTCACACTGGTTTCACACTGGTTTCACACTAGTTTCACAATGGTTTCACACTGGTCTCACACTGGTTTCACATTGGTTTCACACTGGTTTATTAGACTGGTTTTGGTCTGGTTTCACACTGGTTTCACACTGGTTTATTAGACTGGTTTTGGACTGGTTTCACACTGGTTAATTAGACTGTTTTTTTTTGGACTGGTTTCACACTGGTCTCACACTGGTCTCAGACTGGCTTCACACTGGTTTCACACTAGTTTCACACATGGTCCCACACTGGTCTCACACTAGTTTCACACTGGTTTCACACTGGTCTCACACTGGTTTCACACTGGTTTCACACTGGTTTATTAGACTGGTTTTGGACTGGTTTCACACTGGTCTCACACTGGTCTCACACTGGTCTCACACTGGTTTCAGACTGGTTTCACACTGGTCTCAGACTGGTTTCTCACTGGTTTCACACTAGTTTCACTCTGGTTTCACACTGGTCTCACACTGGTTTATTAGACTGGTTTTGGACTGGTTTCACAATGGTCTCACACTGGTTTATTAGACTGTTTTTTGGACTGGTTTCACACTGGTCTCAGACTTGTTTCGGAATGGTTTCACACTGGTCTCAGACTAGTTTCACACTGGTTTCACACTGGTTTCACACTAGTTTCACAATGGTTTCACACTGGTCTCACACTGGTTTCACATTGGTTTCACACTGGTTTATTAGACTGGTTTTGGTCTGGTTTCACACTGGTTTCACACTGGTTTATTAGACTGGTTTTGGTCTGGTTTCACACTGGTTTCACACTGGTTTATTAGACTGGTTTTGGTCTGGTTTCACACTGGTTTCACACTGGTTTATTAGACTGGTTTTGGACTGGTTTCACACTGGTTAATTAGACTGTTTTTTTTTTGGACTGGTTTCACACTGGTCTCACACTGGTCTCACACTGGTTTCAGACTGGTCTCAGACTGGCTTCACACTGGTTTCACACTAGTTTCACACTGGTCTCACTGGTTTCACATTGGTTTCACACTGGTTTATTAGACTGGTTTTGGACTGGTCTCACACTGGTTTCACACTGGTCTCACACTGGTTTCATACTGGTGTCACACTAGTCTCACACTGGTCTCACACTGGTATCACACTGGTATCACACTGGTCTCACACTGGTCTCACACTAGTCTCACACTGGTCTCACACTAGTCTCACACTGGTCTCACACTGGTCTCACACTAGTCTCACACTGGTCTCACACTAGTCTCACACTGGTCTCACACTGGTCTCACACTGGTCTCACACTGGTCTCACACTGGTCTCACACTGGTTTCACACTGGTTTCTTAGACTGGTTTTGGACTGGTTTCACACTGGTTAATTAGACTGTTTTTTTTGGACTGGTTTCACACTGGTCTCACACTGGTCTCACACTGGTTTCACACTGGTCTCACACTGGTTTATTAGACTGGTCTCAGACTAGTTTCACACTAGTTTCACACTGGTCTCACACTGGTTTCACACTGGTCTCACACTGGTCTCACACTGGTCTCACACTGGTCTCACACTGGTCTCAGCCTAGTCTCACACTGGTCTCACACTGGTCTCACACTAGTCTCACACTAGTCTCACACTGGTCTCACACTGGTCTCACACTGGTTTCACACTGGTTTCACACTGGTTTGTTAGACTGGTTTCACACTGGTCTCACACTGGTCTCACACTGGTTTCAAACTGGTCTCACACTGGTTTCACACTGGTCTCACACTGGTTTCACACTGGTCTCACACTGGTTTCACACTGGTCTCACACTAGTTTCACACTGGTTTCACACTGGTTTCACAGTAGTTTTACACTGGTTTCACACCAGTTTCACACTGGTCTCACACTGGTCTCACACTGGTTTCACACTGGTCTCACACTAGTTTCACACTGGTCTCACACTAGTATCACACTGGTTTCACACTGGTCTCACACTAGTTTCACACTGGTCTCACACTGGTTTCACATTGGTTTCACACTGGTCTCACACTGGTCTCACACTGGTTTCACACTGGTTTATTAGACTGGTTTTGGACTGGTTTCACACTGGTTAATTAGACTGTTTTTTTTGGACTGGTTTCACACTGGTCTCACACTGGTCTCACACTGGTTTCATACTGGTCTCACACTAGTTTCACACTGGTTTCACACTGGTTTCACAGTAGTTTCACACTGGTTTCACACCAGTTTCACACTGGTCTCACACTGGTCTCACACTGGTCTCACACTGGTTTCACACTGGTCTCACACTAGTTTCACACTGGTCTCACACTGGTCTTACACTGGTCTCACACTGGTTTCACACTGGTCTCACACTAGTTTCACACTGGTCTCACACTGGTTTCACACTGGTTTCACACTGGTCTCACACTAGTTTCACACTGATCTCACACTGGTTTCACACTGGTCTCACACTGGTTTCACACTGGTCTCACACTAGTTTCACACTGGTCTCACACTGGTCTCACACTGGTCTCACACTAGTTTCACACTGGTCTCACACTGGTCTCACACTAGTCTCACACTGGTCTCACACTAGTTTCACACTGGTCTCACACTGGTCTCACACTGGTTTCACACTGGTCTCACACTAGTTTCACACTGGTCTCACACTGGTCTCACACTAGTCTCACACTGGTCTCACACTGGTTTCACACACAAGGCCGCGAGTTTGTCTTCAACACATCCAAACAACGCTCCTCACTCACGATGGTCAGAAAATCTTCTTTGCTCGAGATTTATCACCATGAAGGCATGCAGCCCATTCAATGCAGTGATGAAAAGGTTTATTGAAGCTGGAACTTTTCGGGGATTCACCCTACGCCCTTGCAAAATTAGGGCTCTACACAACGGGAAGATAGTCCTTTTTCCACACCAGAAGAAGCTGAGAACTTCTGCCCAAATTCCTAAACTCCTAAATGCGAGGAGTAAAGGTAACTATATAAGGACTGATATGGACAATATAGGTGCACTGTAGTTTAATATAGGTTTTTTTAAGTTATATTTATATACATTCTGTATTTTTTAATTTATTCTAATTATATGCAGAGCTGCTACTATCATATTTGGTGGACACTTTATTTTGTGCACCTATTATAGGCCGATACACTTGCTTATCTGACACAGGCTACTGAGGCAGTGAATCAAGAAGCATTAATGCTAAGCTTCATCGCCCAGGAGTAAGGCAGCAGGGGACCAGGAGTAAGGCAGCAGCACCCAGGAGCAAGGCAGCAGGGCCCAGGAGCAAGGCAGCAGGGGACCAGGAGCAAGGCAGCAGGGCCCAGGAGTAAGGCAGCAGGGGACCAGGAGTAAGGCAGCAGCACCCAGGAGCAAGGCAGCAGGGCCCAGGAGCAAGGCAGCAGGGCCCAGGAGCAAGGCAGCAGGGCCCAGGAGTAAGGCAGCAGGGGACCAGGAGCAAGGCAGCAGGGGACCAGGAGTAAGGCAGCAGGGGACCAGGAGTAAGGCAGCAGCACCCAGGAGCAAGGCAGCAGGGGACCAGGAGCAAGGCAGCAGGGGACCAGGAGCAAGGCAGCAGGGCCCAGGAGTAAGGCAGCAGGGGACCAGGAGCAAGGCAGCAGGGGACCAGGAGTAAGGCAGCAGGGGACCAGGAGTAAGGCAGCAGGGGACCAGGAGTAAGGCAGCAGCGCCCAGGAGTAAGGCAGCAGGGGACCAGGAGTAAGGCAGCAGCGCCCAGGAGCAAGGCAGCAGGGCCCAGGAGCAAGGCAGCAGGGGACCAGGAGCAAGGCAGCAGGGCCCAGGAGTAAGGCAGCAGGGGACCAGGAGTAAGGCAGCAGGGGACCAGGAGTAAGGCAGCAGGGGACCAGGAGTAAGGCAGCAGCGCCCAGGAGTAAGGCAGCAGGGGACCAGGAGTAAGGCAGCAGCGCCTAGGAGTAAGGCAGCAGGGGACCAGGAGTAAGGCAGCAGGGGACCAAGAGCAAGGCAGCAGCACCCAGGAGCAAGGCAGCAGGGGACCAGGAGTAAGGCAGCAGGGGACCAAGAGCAAGGCAGCAGCACCCAGGAGCAAGGCAGCAGCGCCCAGGAGTAAGGCAGCAGGGGACCAGGAGTAAGGCAGCAGCACCCAGGAGCAAGGCAGCAGGGGACCAGGAGTAAGGCAGCAGGGGACCAGGAGTAAGGCAGCAGGGGACCAGGAGCAAGGCAGCAGCACCCAGGAGCAAGGCAGCAGGGCCCAGGAGTAAGGCAGCAAGGGACCAGGAGCAAGGCAGCAGGGGACCAGGAGCAAGGCAGCAGGGGACCAGGAGTAAGGCAGCAGGGGACCAGGAGTAAGGCAGCAGGGGACCAGGAGTAAGGCAGCAGGGGACCAGGAGTAAGGCAGCAGGGCCCAGGAGTAAGGCAGCAGGGGACCAGGAGTAAGGCAGCAGGGGACCAGGAGCAAGGCAGCAGCACCCAGGAGCAAGGCAGCAGGGCCCAGGAGTAAGGCAGCAGGGGACCAGGAGTAAGGCAGCAGGGGACCAGGAGTAAGGCAGCAGCACCCAGGAGCAAGGCAGCAGGGGACCAGGAGCAAGGCAGCAGGGGACCAGGAGTAAGGCAGCAGGGGACCAGGAGTAAGGCAGCAGGGGACCAGTAGCAAGGTAGCAGGGGACCAGGAGTAAGGTAGCAGGGACCAGGAGCAAGGCAGCAGCGCCCAGGAGTAAGGCAGCAGGGGACCGGGAGTAAGGCAGCAGGGGACCAAGAGTAAGGCAGCAGCGCCCAGGAGTAAGGCAGCAGGGGACCAGGAGTAAGGCAGCAGGGGACCAGGAGCAAGGCAGCAGGGGACCAAGAGTAAGGCAGCAGCGCCCAGGAGTAAGGCAGCAGGGGACCAGGAGTAAGGCAGCAGGGGACCAAGAGTAAGGCAGCAGGGGACCAGGAATAAGGCAGCAGGGGACCAGGAATAAGGCAGCAGGGGACCAGGAGTAAGGCAGCAGGGACCAGGAGCAAGGCAGCAGGGGCCCAGGAGTAAGGCAGCAGGGGACCAGGAGTAAGGCAGCAGGGGACCAGGAGCAAGGCAGCAGGGGACCAGGAGTAAGGCAGCAGGGGACCAGGAGCAAGGCAGCAGGGGACCAGGAGTAAGGCAGCAGGGCCCAGGAGTAAGGCAGCAGGGGACCGGGAGCAAGGCAGCAGGGGACCAGGAGTAAGGCAGCAGGGGACCGGGAGCAAGGCAGCAGGGGACCGGGAGCAAGGCAGCAGGGGAACGGGAGTAAGGCAGCAGGGGACCGGGAGTAAGGCAGCAGGGTACCAGGAGTAAGGCAGCAGGGGACCAGGAGCAAGGCAGCAGGGGACCAGGAGTAAGGCAGCAGGGGACCAGGAGCAAGGCAGCAGGGGACCAGGAGTAAGGCAGCAGGGGACCAGGAGCAAGGCAGCAGGGGACCAGGAGTAAGGCAGCAGGGGACCAGGAGCACACTGAAAAAAAAACACTGAAAGGGTTTTCAACACATAAACCATGATTTTTTTTTGTAAAGTTAAGGTAAAATATAGGCTACAAAAGATTCTAAATAAAGAACCGTTCGGGAGTCAAAAGAGCCGGCTCTCGGAAAAGAGCTGAACTTCCCATCACTAACATGCATCCATGTTATACTGGATGTGTTACTTCTTTAAAACAGATTAAGTTAATATCTGATTATTTACACATTGGTTAAGTAAAGTTTTAAAAAACTCAAATCTTCTTCTTCTTCTCTTTGTGGTTCGGGAAGCTGCCAGCAGGGGGAGCTCTGGAGCTGCTCTGCCTCTCACACTTCAGAGGAAACAAAAACGCTCTTCCTCATTTCTTCTTCTCCACTCTGTTACCCCCCCCTCTGTTGCCCCCCCCCCCCCCCCCCCCCCAACCCCGGCCCGCAGAGACCCAGCACATTCAGACAGCAGCAGCCTCTTTGTTTGCAGTTTGCTGCAGTTATGAACGAACCTCCACCCGTCTGCATCTGCTGATATTATTATTACATTTAATTATCCTTAATAATCATGTTTATATTACGATGTTTTCTGATCATAGTACAATATAACGTAAATTATCCACATACCCCATATTTCTTATTGGTTCAGTCTGCTCAGTTAAATTTATTTTTACCTTTATTGTTAAATATACAAATTGTTTTTATTTAGTTTACTGATGTTTATTATTATTATTATTATTATTAGTATTATTATTATTATTTAGCCTACTCTTCATACTGTAGATTTGTATATAAACATGATGTTTATTCTCTATTTTTATTCTATTCTGTTTGCTTGTTTTTCCTTTAATTGTTTACATATCTTTTATACTGTACGCTGTTGCATCTATCTATCTATCTATCTATCTATCTATCTATCTATCTATCTATCTATCTATCTATCTATCTATCTATCTATCTATCTATCTACTTTATTTCTCTTTATTTCTCTTTATTTCTCTTTATTTCTCTTCCTGTGAGAACATGGAACTGTGAGACGACCTCTTGTTGTTCGACAGAAACACGGCCGGTAAAATTAAAATTAAAATTAAAACCATTCACACATCATGTGAGTCAAAAACAATATTAATCGATGGATATATTGACAGCTTCAGCTCAGGAAAACAGCTGATTTATTCACGTGTTCACACTAAAGGGAACAAACCTGAAAAAACATCAAATTGTTTTATTTCATTAAACAACCAAATAAAATCAGATTTATTTATAGCACATTTCATGTACAAACAATTTAAAGTGCTTTACATAAAATAAAAGCATTGCAGCTGGGAGTGGAAGAAGCATTAAAAATACATAAAAGAATATAAAAAGAAACAAATAAAATCAATATTCAATCAATAATCTGATTAAAGGAAGAAGTTTATCATAATAACAATAAAAATAAAAGTAATAATAATAATAATAATAATAATAATAATAATAATAATAATAAAGAAGTTTATCATTATAATAATAAACTTCTTCCTTTAATCAGAAAGGAAGAAGTTTTTTTTTATCTCCTTAAAGACCATGAAACAGCTGTTAAATTTTCTGTTAAAATTCAGCTGATTAAAAGTAGTTAAAGTTCTATTTTAAAGCAAATTTCAGATAAATACAATTATTGATCTTCTGGTTTATTCTTTGTTTTCTGCATCTGGTTTTCTAAGATAGTCTGTGACCTTTGGTTCTGTTTGTGTTGACTTATTACTGCATTTATTCACTCTTAGTGTATTTAGTTACAGTGTTTAAAGACTCGTTCAGTGTTGGTTCTGTTGGTGTTTTTCTTCTTCTTGTTTTTCCTGTTTAGTTATTTTTTCAGTTCTGATCTGAGTTCAGTTTCTACTTTGTTCTGTCTTCCCAGAATCACTCAGTCCAGTTTTAGTTGGGCTTTTGTTGTTAGTTTGTGTTTTTCATGTGTTCTGTTCAGAGCTTTGTTTAGTTTCTTGTTTTATTTTGAAAGTCAGCTTCCTGTCCTGTTTCGAGTTAGATGATTATATCATGTCACTCGCCCCTGAATAAAAGGCTGAAAGTCCCACATTAACACCACCGTTAGCTCAAGCAGCTAACAAGAAGCGTTTGGCCGTTAGCTCATGCAGTTAACAGGAAGTGTTCGGCCGTTAGCTCAAGCAGCTAACAAGAAGCGTTTGGCCATTAGCTCATGCAGTTAACAGGAAGTGTTCGGCCGTTAGCCCATGCAGCTAACAGGAAGTGTTTGGCCGTTAGCTCATGCAGCTAACAGGAAGTGTTTGGCCGTTAGCTCATGCAGTTAACAGGAAGTGTTTGGCCGTTAGCTCATGCAGTTAACAGGAAGCGTTTGGCCATTAGCTCATGCAGCTAACAGGACGTGTTCGGCCGTTAACTCATGCAGTTAACAGGAAGTGTTTGGCCGTTAGCTCATGCAGCTAACAGGAAGTGTTTGGCCGTTAGCTCATGCAGTTAACAGGAAGTGTTTGGCCGTTAACTCATGCAGTTAACAGGAAGTGTTTGGCCGTTAGCTCAAGCAGCTAACAAGAAGTGTTTGGCCATTAGCTCATGCAGCTAACAGGACGTGTTCGGCCGTTAACTCATGCAGCTAACAGGAAGCGTTTGGCTGTTAGCTCATGCAGCTAACAGGAAGTGTTTGGCCGTTAGCTCACGCAGTTAACAGGAAGTGTTTGGCCGTTAGCTCAAGCAGCTAAAAGGAAGTGTTTATGTGGACGATGTTCAGTTGAAATTTAGAGAAAATGAATTAAATCATTTTACAGAGAAGATGTTTTGGTTCAGATCTTTGATGAAGATTCAGAAGGTGACAGTTTCCCTCAGAACTTGAGTTAAAAAATCTTAATTTAACTCACAAAACAAACGCACTGCTTTGGCGGGAACTCCCGCTGCCTTAAAGAAAAACAAAATATGAAGGAGAAGGAGACTGAAAAGCAAGGATGGAAGCAACATCCTTCACATCCCGACTTCTTTCTCCAACATTTGGTTCAGTCAAAGGCAGGAGTTTGTCAAATGAAATTACAGCTGAGGATGTACATAATTCATAAGTTTACCAGCAGAAAGGACCAGCCTGGTAAACTCGTTCCAATGTCTTCTTCTTCTTCTTCTTCTTTCTAAACGCCTCTGCACGCTGACTTTGAGGAGAAATATGATTTTAAACCTGTTGGGACTCTGTCTGCTGCTTTATGTCTGCAGCGTCTTTATTTCATCTGAGGAAGAAAACCCAACCAAAGTAAACAGCTGATGAGATCACAGCTAAAGTTCTTCATGTTTATTCATCTGTTCGGGCTGGAAACTCAGAGGAATAAAACCTGGTTGGTGTGAGGACGAAAACAACACCAACAGTCCGGTTTGTGTCTCCGGATTCCAAGCTGAACATGTAAATAAGGTGTGAAATGTGTGTGTGCCGAATGCAGGCGTTATCTGTCCCATCAATCCGTCTCCCTGGAGACGTGTCAGTCCAAACAGAGCTCAGCCAATCACAGCGCAGGATTGGGGGAAGGAAGCGATTGAGGTGAAATCTCACCAATTTACCTGTTGGAGGTGTGTGAGACACACACAGCCAGGCAGACACCTCCAGATTACAGCTGCGTGGTCATGGTGACATCATATAGTAATGAGTTAATGAAAGTGTTCTGAGACCTCAGCATCAGCTCCCGAACCTCCAGAACCCCTCGGATCTTACAAGCCTCTGGAGCTGATACCAAGGACCGATAACCCTAACCCCTCAAATCCAAACCATAAACTAACCCCTCAAATACAAACCATAACCTAACCCTAACCCCTCGAATACAAACCATAACCTAACCCTAACCCCTCAAGTACAAACCATAACCCAACCCTAACCCCTCAAATACAAACCATAAACTAACCCCTCAAATACAAACCATAACCTAAGCCTAACCCTAACCCCTCAAACCCAAACCATAACCTAACCCCTCAAATACAAACATAACCTAACCCCTCAAATCCAAACCATAACCCAACCCTAACCCCTCAAAAACAAACCATAACCTAACCCTAACCCCTCAAGTACAAACCAAAACCCAACCCTAACCCCTCAAATCCAAACCATAACCCAACCCTAACCCCTCAAATCCAAACCATAACCCAACCCTAACCCCTCAAATCCAAACCATAACCCAACCCTAACCCCTCAAATCCAAACCATAACATAACCCTAACCCCTCAAATCCAAACCATAACATAACCCTAACCCCTCAAATCCAAACCATAACCTAACCCTAACCCCTCAAATCCAAACCATAACCCAACCCTAACCCCTAAAATCCAAACCATAACATAACCCTTACCCCTCAAATCCAAACCATAACCTAACCCTAACCCCTCAAGTACAAACCAAAACCCAACCCTAACCCCTCAAATCCAAACCATAACCCAACCCTAACCCCTCAAATCCAAACCATAACCCAACCCCTCAAATCCAAACCATAACCTAACCCTAACCCCTCAAACCCAAACCATAACCTAACCCCTCAAAAACAAACCATAACCTAACCCCTCAAAAACAAACCATAACCTAACCCCTCAAATACAAACATAACCTAACCCCTAAAATCTAAACCATAACCCAACCCTAACCCCTCAAAAACAAACCATAACATAACCCTAACCCCTCAAATATAAACCATAACCCAACCCTAACCCCTCAAATACAAACCATAACCTAACCCTAACCCCTCAAGTACAAACCATAACCCAACCCTAACCCCTCAAATATAAACCATAAACTAACCCCTCAAATACAAACCATAACCTAAGCCTAACCCCTCAAGTACAAACCATAACCCAACCCTAACCCTAACCCCTCAAACCCAAACCATAACCTAACCCCTCAAAAACAAACCATAACCTAACCCCTCAAATACAAACATAACCTAACCCCTCAAATCCAAACCATAACCCAACCCTAACCCCTCAAAAACAAACCATAACCTAACCCTAACCCCTCAAGTACAAACCAAAACCCAACCCTAACCCCTCAAATCCAAACCATAACCCAACCCTAACCCCTCAAATCCAAACCATAACCCAACCATAACCCCTCAAATCCAAACCATAACATAACCCTAACCCCTCAAATCCAAACCATAACATAACCCTTACCCCTCAAATCCAAACCATAACATAACCCTTACCTCTCAAATCCAAACCATAACCCAACCCTAACCCCTCAAATCCAAACCATAACATAACCCTAACCCCTCAAATCCAAACCATAACCCAACCCTAACCCCTCAAATCCAAACCATAACCTAACCCTAACCCCTCAAGTACAAACCAAAACCCAACCCTAACCCCTCAAATCCAAACCATAACCCAACCCTAACCCCTCAAATCCAAACCATAACCCAACCCTAACCCCTCAAATCCAAACCATAACATAACCCTAACCCCTCAAATCCAAACCATAACATAACCCTAACCCCTCAAATCCAAACCATAACATAACCCTTACCCCTCAAATCCAAACCATAACCTAACCCTAACCCCTCAAGTACAAACAAAAACCCAACCCTAACCCCTCAAATCCAAACCATAACCCAACCCTAACCCCTCAAATCCAAACCATAACCTAACCCTAACCCCTCAAACCCAAACCATAACCTAACCCCTCAAAAACAAACCATAACCTAACCCCTCAAAAACAAACCATAACCTAACCCCTCAAATACAAACATAACCTAACCCCTCAAATCTAAACCATAACCCAACCCTAACCCCTCAAAAACAAACCATAACCTAACCCTAACCCCTCAAGTACAAACCAAAACCCAACCCTAACCCCTCAAATCCAAACCATAGCCCAACCCTAACCCCTCAAATCCAAACCGTAACATAACCCTTACCCCTCAAATCCAAACCATAACATAACCCTTACCCCTCAAATCCAAACCATAACCCAACCCTAACCCCTCAAATCCAAACCATGACCCAACCCTTACCCCTCAAATCCAAACCATGACCCAACCCTTACCCCTCAAATCCAAACCATAACCTAACCCCTCAAATCTAAACCATAACCCAACCCTTACCCCTCAAATCTAAACCATAACATAACCCTAACCCCTCAAATCCAAACCATAACATAACCCTTACCTCTCAAATCCAAACCATAACCCAACCCTAACCCCTCAAATCCAAACCATAACATAACCCTAACCCCTCAAATCCAAACCATAACATAACCCTAACCCCTCAAATCCAAACCATAACCCAACCCTAACCCCTCAAATCCAAACCACAACATAACCCTTACCCCTCAAATCCAAACCATAACCTAACCCTAACCCCTCAAGTACAAACCAAAACCCAACCCTAACCCCTCAAATCCAAACCATAACCCAACCCTAACCCCTCAAATCCAAACCATAACCCAACCCTAACCCCTCAAATCCAAACCATAACATAACCCTAACCCCTCAAATCCAAACCATAACATAACCCTAACCCCTCAAATCCAAACCATAACATAACCCTTACCCCTCAAATCCAAACCATAACCTAACCCTAACCCCTCAAGTACAAACCAAAACCCAACCCTAACCCCTCAAATCCAAACCATAACCCAACCCTAACCCCTCAAATCCAAACCATAACCTAACCCTAACCCCTCAAACCCAAACCATAACCTAACCCCTCAAAAACAAACCATAACCTAACCCCTCAAAAACAAACCATAACCTAACCCCTCAAATACAAACATAACCTAACCCCTCAAATCTAAACCATAACCCAACCCTAACCCCTCAAAAACAAACCATAACCTAACCCTAACCCCTCAAGTACAAACCAAAACCCAACCCTAACCCCTCAAATCCAAACCATAACCCAACCCTAACCCCTCAAATCCAAACCATAGCCCAACCCTAACCCCTCAAATCCAAACCATAACATAACCCTAACCCCTCAAATCCAAACCGTAACATAACCCTTACCCCTCAAATCCAAACCATAACATAACCCTTACCCCTCAAATCCAAACCATAACCCAACCCTAACCCCTCAAATCCAAACCATGACCCAACCCTTACCCCTCAAATCCAAACCATGACCCAACCCTTACCCCTCAAATCCAAACCATAACCCAACCCTTACCCCTCAAATCTAAACCATAACCTAACCCTAAACCCCCAAATCCAAACCATAACCTAACCCTAACCCCTGAAATCTAAACCATAACCCAACCCTAACCCCTCAAATCTAAACCATAACCTAACCCTAACCCCTCAAATCCAAACCATAACCCAACCCTTACCCCTCAAATCCAAACCATAACCTAACCCTAACCCCTCAAATCCAAACCATAACCCAACCCTAACCCCTCAAATCCAAACCATAACATAACCCTAACCCCTCAAATCTAAACCATAACCTAACCCTAACCCCTCAAATCCAAACCATAACCCAACCCTAACCCCTCAAATCCAAACCATAACCTAACCCTAACCCCTCAAATCCAAACCATAACCCAACCCTTACCCCTCAAATCCAAACCATAACCTAACCCTAACCCCTCAAATCCAAACCATAACCCAACCCTAACCCCTCAAATCCAAACCATAACATAACCCTTACCCCTCAAATCCAAACCATAACCCAACCCTAACCCCTCAAATCCAAACCATGACCCAACCCTTACCCCTCAAATCCAAACCATGACCCAACCCTTACCCCTCAAATCCAAACCATAACCTAACCCCTCAAATCTAAACCATAACCCAACCCTTACCCCTCAAATCTAAACCATAACATAACCCTAACCCCTCAAATCCAAACCATAACATAACCCTTACCTCTCAAATCCAAACCATAACCCAACCCTAACCCCTCAAATCCAAACCATAACATAACCCTAACCCCTCAAATCCAAACCATAACATAACCCTAACCCCTCAAATCCAAACCATAACCCAACCCTAACCCCTCAAATCCAAACCACAACATAACCCTTACCCCTCAAATCCAAACCATAACCTAACCCTAACCCCTCAAGTACAAACCAAAACCCAACCCTAACCCCTCAAATCCAAACCATAACCCAACCCTAACCCCTCAAATCCAAACCATAACCCAACCCTAACCCCTCAAATCCAAACCATAACATAACCCTAACCCCTCAAATCCAAACCATAACATAACCCTAACCCCTCAAATCCAAACCATAACATAACCCTTACCCCTCAAATCCAAACCATAACCTAACCCTAACCCCTCAAGTACAAACCAAAACCCAACCCTAACCCCTCAAATCCAAATCATAACCCAACCCTAACCCCTCAAATCCAAACCATAACCTAACCCTAACCCCTCAAACCCAAACCATAACATAACCCCTCAAAAACAAACCATAACCTAACCCCTCAAAAACAAACCATAACCTAACCCCTCAAATACAAACATAACCTAACCCCTCAAATCTAAACCATAACCCAACCCTAACCCCTCAAAAACAAACCATAACCTAACCCTAACCCCTCAAGTACAAACCAAAACCTAACCCTAACCCCTCAAATCCAAACCATAACCCAACCCTAACCCCTCAAATCCAAACCATAGCCCAACCCTAACCCCTCAAATCCAAACCGTAACATAACCCTTACCCCTCAAATCCAAACCATAACATAACCCTTACCCCTCAAATCCAAACCATAACCCAACCCTAACCCCTCAAATCCAAACCATGACCCAACCCTTACCCCTCAAATCCAAACCATGACCCAACCCTTACCCCTCAAATCCAAACCATAACCTAACCCCTCAAATCTAAACCATAACCCAACCCTTACCCCTCAAATCTAAACCATAACCCAACCCTTACCCCTCAAATCTAAACCATAACCTAACCCTAAACCCCCAAATCCAAACCATAACCTAACCCTAACCCCTGAAATCTAAACCATAACCCAACCCTAACCCCTCAAATCTAAACCATAACCTAACCCTAACCCCTCAAATCCAAACCATAACCCAACCCTTACCCCTCAAATCCAAACCATAACCTAACCCTAACCCCTCAAATCCAAACCATAACCCAACCCTAACCCCTCAAATCCAAACCATAACATAACCCTAACCCCTCAAATCTAAACCATAACCTAACCCTAACCCCTCAA
Source organism: Odontesthes bonariensis (assembly GCF_027942865.1). Lineage (NCBI taxonomy): Eukaryota > Metazoa > Chordata > Actinopteri > Atheriniformes > Atherinopsidae > Odontesthes > Odontesthes bonariensis. The sequence continues at coordinate 325,980 of NC_134528.1, read as the reverse complement.
ATCCAAACCATAACCCAACCCTAACCCCTCAAATCCAAACCATAACCTAACCCTAACCCCTCAAATCCAAACCATAACCCAACCCTTACCCCTCAAATCCAAACCATAACCTAACCCTAACCCCTCAAATCCAAACCATAACCCAACCCTAACCCCTCAAATCCAAACCATAACATAACCCTAACCCCTCAAATCCAAACCATAACCTAACCCTAACCCCTCAAATCCAAACCATAACCCAACCCTTACCCCTCAAATACAAACCATAACCCAACCCTAACCCCTCAAATCCAAACCATAACCCAACCCTAACCCCTCAAATCCAAACCATAACCCAACCCTAACCCCTCAAATCCAATCCAACCCAACCCAACCATAACCTATCTATACCCTAATGGATGGATAGATTAACCTTTATTAGTTCCCATTGTTGCAGCATCATTTTAGCTATATATATAAATATATATAGATACATTATAGCAGGGAACAGACAAATGGGAAACAATATGTAAAATCATAATTCTACAACAATATATTCATTTTCTATACCGCTTTAATCCGTCGGTCGGGTCGTGGGGGGGCTGGAGCCTATCCCAGCGGTCATTGGGTGAGAGGCGGGGTGCACCTGTACAGGTGGTCCGTCCATCACAGAGACACACGAGAAAAACAGCCACTCCTAAGGACACCTTTAGAGACACCAAATGGACAGTGAGAGGAAGCCGGAGTCCCCGGAGAGAAACCAGGCATACACAGGGAGAACATGCAGACTCCTCACAGAAAGAACCAGCCGGGAGTTGAACCTGGAACCTGGAACCTTCTGTTGTGAGGCGACACTGCTGAGCACCACACCACCGTGCAGCCCCCCTGCAACATGTACAAGGAGTGTGTACAAGGTTCTGTGTAGCAGCAGAATGAGATGCACATGGACAGAGAGACAGGTGACCTGTCCAATATTAAAACTGAGCTGAGCTGTGATTGGACATCCCAGCGAGGACAGCATCCAATCAGAGCTCAAAGATCTGTTCTCCGATGAGGAGGAGAACAAACGTTACATGAACCAGAGAACAGGGGGGTGGGGGGGGGGGGGGGGGGGGCTGACCTTTGACCCCCTGTCTCTGGATGTTCTGCTTCACCAATTACCATGGTAACCATACATCATCATCATCATCATCACCGCCCGCAACAGGAAGCAGTCGCAGAGACGAGCTCATTTAACCAGCTGAGCATGCTTTAACCAATTACCCCAACTCAGACTCAGACTCATCTCTGAGACTAACACATTAGAGATTTCTTTGTTTTTATTCTTCCAGGGTTAGAGCTCAGTTTGTTTCTCTGAATCATTTAGAGCTGCAGGTGGAGCTGAAGCCCTCCCTGCCATGGACCCTGATGTCCATGGGGGGGCATCAGGGTCCATGCTGCTGTTATACCCAATCCTGACACCCTCACCTGTCAGCAGGTACCCTGCTGGTTGGAGAAGTTTCCAGAACGCTGTTCCTGGAGATTCTGTAAACTTTCTGTCTTTCTGTGACTCCAGAACAACTTTCACTGAGTGCTGCTGCGGCAGGTTTTACGTTTGGTTCTGAATACAGTGAAATTATTTCTTTATGTTTGTTAAATAAAAAGTTCAGACTGATTAAATGATCACAGATTTAAGTTTTTGGGTCAGGTCACCAGGACGCGTGTTCTCACAGCAACACGTATGAAGCTGCTGTATGTGATCTCTGTCATGACTAATGAGGAGCTGTAACCTCTCCACCTGTGGCGTGTTCAGGCGTGTTCAGGCGTGTCAGATCAAACACGCTCTACATGCAAAGAGAGCGGGCTGTGAAATGTCATCGGTTTCACACAGAGAGCGACGACTTTCACAGCCTGTTAATGAATAGACGGGAGTCCAAGCAGGTGGAAAGTGTCTGAGCTGCGTGTTACAGATGTGTGTTACAGCTGTGTGTTCACCTGCAGGAACAGAGTTCCAGCTGCTCTCTGATCCTGTTAACACTCATCCACACCTGCCTCAGACACATCTGCCTCAGACAGCACCCCTAACCCCCTAACCCCATAACCCTAACCCTATGGGAGATATAGACCCCTAACCCCCTAACCCTAACCCTATGGGAGATATAGACCCCTAACCCCCTAACCCTAACCCTATGGGAGATATAGACCCCTAACCCCCTGACCCTAACCCTATGGGATATATAGACCCCTAACCCCCTGACCCTAACCCTATGGGATATATAGACCCCTAACCCCCTAACCCTAACCCTATGGGAGATATAGACCCCTAACCCCATAACCCTGACCCTATGGGAGATATAGACCCCTAACCCCCTGACCCTAACCCTATGGGAGATATAGACCCCTAACCCCCTGACCCTAACCCTATGGGAGATATAGACCCCTAACCCCCTAACCCTGACCCTATGGGAGATATAGACCCCTAACCCCCTAACCCTGACCCTATGGGAGATATAGACCCCTAACCCCCTAACCCTAACTCTATGGGAGATATAGACCCCTAACCCCCTAACCCCCTAACCCTATGGGAGATATAGACCCCTAACCCCCTAACCCCCTGACCCTAACCCTATGGGAGATATAGACCCCTAACCCCCTAACCCTCTAACCCTAACCCTATGGGAGATATAGACCCCTAACCCCCTGACCCTAACCCTATGGGAGACATAGAACCCTAACCCTAACCTTACCAAAGTGTGGGGCGTAGCCCAGCTCGTCTCCGCACAAATGTCCTGAACTGACACGCCCCTAAACAGGGCCCATGATGTGGCCATGCCCCTAGTGGAATGACCCCTTAAACCCTGGGGGGGCTGCAAACCCTTATACCCATAAGCCAGAGATATAGCCTCCACAATCCAGTGGGACAACCTCTGGCGGGACAACGGCTTGCCTTTATGGGGAGTGGCCCAGGACGCAAACAACTGTTCGTCTTTCCAGAACCCTGCTGTCCTACTCAGACACACATGAAGCGCCCTGACTGGGCATAAAGTGTTAAGCTTCTTCTCCTCTGCTGAAGAGAATGGAGAATGGAGAATGTTAAGGCCTCGGTATGCTGCTCTGTCGCTCTCCGTCAATCCGACTCCATGGTCACGCAGAGGCTTTAAACCTTTCGAAGTTCTCCGTTGGGCTGTCGGATACCCAAGGCAGTTCACCTCCTGATCAGTAGGCGGTGCTACGCTGGACGACCCAATCTGGCGACGTCTATGGTGAAAGTGGTTGACTGATTGTTCACCTTCCGGCTCCGTTCCACTCCTCACAGTGAACGATGGCGACCGAGAGAGAAAGACGGTTGTTAGAGCTTTTTGATACTGAAATGCAAATCATTTTGACCAAATGTTGCCCGGCACACAGTAAACGCTTTCAAAAATGGCGGTGTTGTTGTTCTGAGAGGAAGGAGCTAAACCGGGAAAGTGATTCCGGAAATGATGTTGTTAGCCGAACAATCACAGCCCTTGGGGTCTCCGCGAGTCTCCGCCTCCTCGACGGATAGATAGATGGACCAGGGGTGTGGGGGAATGTGTGGATTGTCCAAAGTGCAGCCGACCCGATGACAGCACCAGGCACACTGAGGCTAACACAGACAATTTCTCTGAATCCCTGACACTCCCTAACGTTGAGCTCTCAGCAGACCACCAACATGGTTTATAAAAACGTAATCCCACACATCCGTTAACGGCTCATTTCAGCCTGTTGAAGCCTGTTTGTTCTCATTACTTTGGATTGTTCAGCAGAAGCAGATCACAGGTCCTGTCAGCTTTAATTCTGCCACTCTCCGGCCTCTGATGGAAGCCGCTGCGCTGTGATTGGCTCACAGCTGGGTCACATGGGCGTGAAAAGAAACGCTTCAAGTGGAGAACAAATCCAGATGTGATGAAACATTAACGTGTGTCATCATTCACATCAGTCACTTTAACATCACAATACACTGCTACTGACACACTCTGATGCATTATTCACATGCACACACATGCACAAACACACACACTTACACACACACACACACACACACACACCCGCAGGCTTTCAGAAACCCGCCATCCTAATTTATCCTGAATGAAATATTGATCTGCTTTTAATATTTATTTTGGCTTTTAAGAAGCTGCTCCTCTGAGCTGGAACACATGCACACGTGCACAGATGCTAAACTTTTTAACTGGTGTGTGTGCGTGCACGTGAGTCATGTGACGCTGCAGACAGACGGCCGACTGGAAGCTGAACCTGTTCATATTTATTTAATCTCAGACATCAGCTCAGCTTGTGACTTCGTGTCTGCGATGAAATAAACATGAAGTCTGACATTTCTTCACATTAACATTTACAACACTGATTCTCTCTAAATAAGAGTCACACATCTGTAAGTGTTCTGAATATTTAGGCCTTTTAGATGCTACTTGACGTAAATGTGATTCTGAAAGCTTTTTTTAAAGCTCACTGACAAATTTCATTGAGTCTCTCTGAGCTGGAGGCCAACTTCATCCTCACCTGCATGAATAAAACCAGCCGAAAACAAGGTGTGCAACACAAAGAGGAGACACAGGGTTTGAATCCCATTCCTACTTATCTTTGCCTCTTCTATTTCTACCCCCTACCCGAACCAGGGTTTGAATCCCATTCCTACTTATCTTTACCTCTTCTATTTCTACCCCCTACCCTAACCAGGGTTTGAATCCCATTCCTACTTATCTTTACTTCTTCCATTTCTACCCCCTACCCGAACCAAAAAGATGGTTGTTGTGGTGTGAGGAGCAGTGTTGGCTGGCATTAGGGGGGTGACTCTGGGACACCAGTGATCACTCTCTAGCCTCCTGGAGGTGTCTTGGGCCCAACTAGATGAAACACTGATGAAAGGAGGTTCCCACCTGATGACCCCAATGACATGTTGGTCAGCACATGAGTTCAGACTGACTGACAGGAAAGAAAAGTCAGTTAATGTAGGAGTCACTGCATTGTTTTTATTCAGCATTTCCTGTTTAGTCCTAACTTTCTCCAACGCTTTTATCTTTGTTGTTAACAGTAAAATAAGAGAAAAAACCTGAAGGAAGTCCTGTTTTGTTTCCCACTTTGTGCATCGAACACACACAGGTTGACATGAGTTTGACTCTGGACCGGGACGCCACTCCAGCTTGTTAAAGACGATGACAATAAGTGGTTTAGGCTCAGGTGCGCGGGGTCGGGAGGCGGACCTTCACCCTGCTCTCCTCCGGTTAAACATGATAAATTAACCGGCCAACAGTGTTTTATTCAGTTAACATTTATCCACCAGCAACCAATTATGTCATCAGCCTGGCATTTAAGCGTTCAGATAGCAAGCGGCGTGCAGACTGTAAGAAGCCGAGAGGACGATCCAGACGGTAATTATGGAGGTGTGAGGATGAGTTTCCCATAGGGGGAGGCTGAGCTGCTCGTTAACCAGCCGCTGAAAAGGTTCTTGAATCACTTAATAAGCTGAAAGTTACTTTTCACACAAAATGTCACACCGAGAGGAAGACGACGTGAGCTGAGGAGCAAACTTAACCTCAATTAAAAAGCGCTGCAGCATATGAAGCTTAACTGCTCCACAGTCAGCAGCAGAATCTGAAGCAGAATGCAGAGCTCAGATCAGCAGAAACACAGGAAGTTCTGATCCAAACCTCTGCAACGCCTCAGATCAGCAGAAACACAGGAAGCGGTTCTGATCCAAACCTCTGCAACGCCTCAGATCAGCAGAAACACAGGAAGTTCTGATCCAAACCACTGCAACGCCTCAGATCAGCAGAAACACAGGAAGCGGTTCTGATCCAAACCACTGCAACGCCTCAGATCAGCAGAAACACAGGAAGTTCTGATCCAAACCACTGCAACGCCTCAGATCAGCAGAAACACAGGAAGTTCTGATCCAAACCACTGCAACGCCTCAGATCAGCAGAAACACAGGAAGTTCTGATCCAAACCACTGCAACGCCTCAGATCAGCAGAAACACAGGAAGTTCTGATCCAAACCGCTGCAACGCCTCATATCAGCAGAAACACAGGAAGCGGTTCTGATCCAAACCACTGCAACGCCTCAGATCAGCAGAAACACAGGAAGTTCTGATCCAAACCACTGCAACGCCTCAGATCAGCAGAAACACAGGAAGTTCTGATCCAAACCGCTGCAACGCCTCAGATCAGCAGAAACACAGGAAGCGGTTCTGATCCAAACCACTGCAACGCCTCAGATCAGCAGAAACACAGGAAGCGGTTCTGATCCAAACCGCTGCAACGCCTCAGATCAGCAGAAACACAGGAAGTTCTGATCCAAACCGCTGCAACGCCTCAGATCAGCAGAAACACAGGAAGTTCTGATCCAAACCGCTGCAACGCCTCAGATCAGCAGAAACACAGGAAGTTCTGATCCAAACCTCTGCAACGCCTCAGATCAGCAGAAACACAGGAAGTTCTGATCCAAACCTCTGCAACGCCTCAGATCAGCAGAAACACAGGAAGCGGTTCTGATCCAAACCACTGCAACGCCTCAGATCAGCAGAAACACAGGAAGTTCTGATCCAAACCGCTGCAACGCCTCAGATCAGCAGAAACACAGGAAGTTCTGATCCAAACCTCTGCAACGCCTCAGATCAGCAGAAACACAGGAAGTTCTGATCCAAACCGCTGCAACGCCTCAGATCAGCAGAAACACAGGAAGCGGTTCTGATCCAAACCGCTGCAACGCCTCAGATCAGCAGAAACACAGGAAGTTCTGATCCAAACCTCTGCAACGCCTCAGATCAGCAGAAACACAGGAAGTTCTGATCCAAACCGCTGCAACGCCTCAGATCAGCAGAAACACAGGAAGCGGTTCTGATCCAAACCACTGCAACGCCTCAGATCAGCAGAAACACAGGAAGCGGTTCTGATCCAAACCGCTGCAACGCCTCAGATCAGCAGAAACACAGGAAGTTCTGATCCAAACCGCTGCAACGCCTCAGATCAGCAGAAACACAGGAAGTTCTGATCCAAACCGCTGCAACGCCTCAGATCAGCAGAAACACAGGAAGTTCTGATCCAAACCTCTGCAACGCCTCAGATCAGCAGAAACACAGGAAGTTCTGATCCAAACCTCTGCAACGCCTCAGATCAGCAGAAACACAGGAAGTTCTGATCCAAACCGCTGCAACGCCTCAGATCAGCAGAAACACAGGAAGCGGTTCTGATCCAAACCGCTGCAACGCCTCAGATCAGCAGAAACACAGGAAGTTCTGATCCAAACCTCTGCAACGCCTCAGATCAGCAGAAACACAGGAAGTTCTGATCCAAACCGCTGCAACGCCTCAGATCAGCAGAAACACAGGAAGCGGTTCTGATCCAAACCACTGCAACGCCTCAGATCAGCAGAAACACAGGAAGTTCTGATCCAAACCGCTGCAACGCCTCAGATCAGCAGAAACACAGGAAGTTCTGATCCAAACCGCTGCAACGCCTCAGATCAGCAGAAACACAGGAAGTTCTGATCCAAACCACTGCAACGCCTCAGATCAGCAGAAACACAGGAAGCGGTTCTGATCCAAACCACTGCAACGCCTCAGATCAGCAGAAACACAGGAAGTTCTGATCCAAACCGCTGCAACGCCTCAGATCAGCAGAAACACAGGAAGCGGTTCTGATCCAAACCTCTGCAACGCCTCAGATCAGCAGAAACACAGGAAGTTCTGATCCAAACCGCTGCAACGCCTCAGATCAGCAGAAACACAGGAAGTTCTGATCCAAACCGCTGCAACGCCTCAGATCAGCAGAAACACAGGAAGTTCTGATCCAAACCACTGCAACGCCTCAGATCAGCAGAAACACAGGAAGCGGTTCTGATCCAAACCACTGCAACGCCTCAGATCAGCAGAAACACAGGAAGCGGTTCTGATCCAAACCGCTGCAACGCCTCAGATCAGCAGAAACACAGGAAGTTCTGATCCAAACCTCTGCAACGCCTCAGATCAGCAGAAACACAGGAAGCGGTTCTGATCCAAACCACTGCAACGCCTCAGATCAGCAGAAACACAGGAAGTTCTGATCCAAACCACTGCAACGCCTCAGATCAGCAGAAACACAGGAAGCGGTTCTGATCCAAACCACTGCAACGCCTCAGATCAGCAGAAACACAGGAAGTTCTGATCCAAACCGCTGCAACGCCTCAGATCAGCAGAAACACAGGAAGTTCTGATCCAAACCACTGCAACGCCTCAGATCAGCAGAAACACAGGAAGCGGTACTGATCCAAACCTCTGCAAAAATTGGTCAAAAAATCATTATGTTTGTTTCTGTGTTGATCTCCCACAAACACATACTGTTAAGAAATATTTGAAAGAAATAAAATTGTGTTATAAATCTGGGTTTTTATAGTTTTTTTTTGTCGGGGCTGTTGTGGGTCCTTTAGCTTTGCTCTGCTCTTGGTTGTGTCGGTCCTTTAGCTTTGCTCTGCTCTTGTGTCGGTCCTTTAGCTTTGCTCTGCTCTTGGTTGTGTCGGTCCTTTAGCTCTGCTCTTGGTTGTGTCGGTCCTTTAGCTCTGCTCTTGGTTGTGTCGGTCCTTTAGCTTTGCTCAGCTCTTGGTTGTGTCGGTCCTTTAGCTCTGCTCTTGGTTGTGTCGGTCCTTTAGCTCTGCTCTTGGTTGTGTCGGTCCTTTAGCTTTGCTCAGCTCTTGGTTGTGTCGGTCATTTAGCTTTGTTGTATTGTTGGTTGTGTCAGTCCTTTAGCTTTGTTCTGCTCTTGTGTCGGTCCTTTAGCTTTGTTCTGCTCTTGGTTGTGTTGGTCCTTTAGCTTTGCTCAGCTCTTGGTTGTGTCGGTCCTTTAGCTCTGCTCTTGGTTGTGTCGGTCCTTTAGCTCTGCTCTTGGTTGTGTCGGTCCTTTAGCTTTGCTCAGCTCTTGGTTGTGTCGGTCATTTAGCTTTGTTGTATTGTTGGTTGTGTCGGTCCTTTAGCTTTGCTCTGCTCTTGGTTGTGTTGGTCCTTTAGCTTTGTTGTATTGTTGGTTGTGTCGGTCCTTTAGCTTTGCTCTGCTCTTGGTTGTGTCGGTCCTTTAGCTTTGCTCTTGGTTGTGTTGGTCCTTTAGCTTTGCTCAGCTCTTGGTTGTGTCGGTCCTTTAGCTTTGTTCTGCTCTTGGTTGTGTCGGTCCTTTAGCTTTGCTCTTGGTTGTGTTGGTCCTTTAGCTTTGCTCTGCTCTTGGTTGTGTTGGTCCTTTAGCTTTGCTCTGCTCTTGGTTGTGTCGGTCCTTTAGCTCTGCTCTGCTCTTGGTTGTGTCGATCCTTTAGCTTTGTTCTGCTCTTGGTTGTGTTGGTCCTTTAGCTTTGCTCTGCTCTTGGTTGTGTTGGTCCTTTAGCTTTGCTCTGCTCTTGGTTGTGTCGGTCCTTTAGCTCTGCTCTGCTCTTGGTTGTGTTGGTCCTTTAGCTTTGCTCTGCTCTTGGTTGTGTTGGTCCTTTAGCTTTGTTCTGCTCTTGGTTGTGTCGGTCCTTTAGCTTTGCTCTGCTCTTGGTTGTGTTGGTCCTTTAGCTTTGCTCTGCTCTTGGTTGTGTCGGTCCTTTAGCTCTGCTCTGCTCTTGGTTGTGTCGATCCTTTAGCTTTGTTCTGCTCTTGGTTGTGTTGGTCCTTTAGCTTTGCTCTTGGTTGTGTCGGTCCTTTAGCTTTGTTCTGCTCTTGGTTGTGTTGGTCCTTTAGCTTTGCTCTTGGTTGTGTCGGTCCTTTAGCTTTGCTCTGCTCTTGGTTGTGTCGGTCCTTTAGCTTTGTTCTGCTCTTGGTTGTGTCGGTCCTTTAGCTTTGTTCTGCTCTTGGTTGTGTCGGTCCTTTAGCTTTGTTCTGCTCTTGGTTGTGTCGGTCCTTTAGCTTTGCTCAGCTCTTGGTTGTGTCGGTCCTTTAGCTTTGTTCTGCTCTTGGTTGTGTCGGTCCTTTAGCTCTGCTCTTGGTTGTGTCGGTCCTTTAGCTTTGCTCAGCTCTTGGTTGTGTCGGTCCTTTAGCTTTGCTCTGCTCATGGTTGTGTCGGTCCTTTAGCTTTGTTCTGCTCTTGTGTCGGTCCTTTAGCTTTGCTCTGCTCTTGGTTGTGTCGGTCCTTTAGCTTTGCTCAGCTCTTGGTTGTGTTGGTCCTTTAACTTTGTTCTGCTCTTAGTTGTGTCGGTCCTTTAGCTTTGCTCTGCTCTTGGTTGTGTTGGTCCTTTAGCTTTGTTCTGCTCTTAGTTGTGTCGGTCCTTTAGCTTTGCTCAGCTCTTGGTTGTGTCGGTCCTTTAGCATTGCTCTGCTCTTGGTTGTGTCGGTCCTTTAGCTCTGCTCTGCTCTTGGTTGTGTCGGTCCTTTAGCTTTGTTCTGCTCTTGGTTGTGTCGGTCCTTTAGCTTTGTTCTGCTCTTGGTTGTGTCGGTCCTTTAGCTTTGCTCTTGGTTTTGTTGGTCCTTTAGCTTTGCTCAGCTCTTGGTTGTGTCGGGCCTTTATCTTTGCTCTGCTCTTGGTTGTGTCGGTCCTTTAGCTTTGTTCTGCTCTTGATTTTGTTGGTCGTTTAGCATTGCTCTGCTCTTGGTTGTGTCGGTCCTTTAGCTTTGCTCTGCTCTTGGTTGTGTCGGTCCTTTACCTTTGCTCTGCTCTTGGTTGTGTCGGTCCTTTAGCATTGCTCTGCTCTTGGTTGTGTCGGTCCTTTAGCTTTGCTCTGCTCTTGGTTGTGTCGGTCCTTTAGCTTTGTTGTATTGTTGGTTGTGTCGGTCCTTTAGCTTTGTTGTATTGTTGGTTGTGTCGGTCCTTTAGCTTTGTTGTGTTGTTGGTTGTGTCGGTCCTTTAGCTTTGTTGTATTGTTGGTTGTGTTGGTCCTTTAGCTTTGTTGTATTGTTGGTTGTGTCTGTCCTTTAGCTTTGCTCAGCTCTTGGTTGTGTCGGTCCTTTAGCTTTGTTGTATTGTTGGTTGTGTCGGTCCTTTAGCTTTGTTGTATTGTTGGTTGTGTCGGTCCTTTAGCTTTGTTGTATTGTTGGTTGTGTTGGTCCTTTAGCTTTGTTGTATTGTTGGTTGTGTCTGTCCTTTAGCTTTGCTCAGCTCTTGGTTGTGTCTGTCCTTTAGCTTTGCTCAGCTCTTGGTTGTGTCTGTCCTTTAGCTTTGTTGTATTGTTGGTTGTGTCGGTCCTTTAGCTTTGTTGTATTGTTGGTTGTGTCTGTCCTTTAGCTTTGCTCAGCTCTTGGTTGTGTCGGTCCTTTAGCTTTGTTCTGCTCTTGGTTGTGTCGGTCCTTTAGCTTTGCTCAGCTCTTGGTTGTGTCGGTCCTTTAGCTTTGTTGTATTGTTGGTTGTGTCGGTCCTTTAGCTTTGTTGTATTGTTGGTTGTGTCGGTCCTTTAGCTTTGTTGTATTGTTGGTTGTGTCGGTCCTTTAGCTTTGTTGTATTGTTTGTTGTGTTGGTCCTTTAACTTTGCTCTGCTCTTGGTTGTGTTGGTCCTTTAGCTTTGTTGTATTGTTGGTTGTGTCGGTCCTTTAGCTTTGTTGTATTGTTGGTATTGTCGGTCCTTTAACTTTGCTCTGCTCTTGGTTATGTCGGTCCTTTAGCTTTGTTGTATTGTTGGTTGTGTCGGTCCTTTAGCTTTGTTGTATTGTTGGTTGTGTCGGTCCTTTAGCTTTGCTCAGCTCTTGGTTGTGTCGGTCCTTTAGCTTTGTTGTATTGTTGGTTGTGTCGGTCCTTTAGCTTTTTTGTATTGTTGGTTGTGTCGGTCCTTTAGCTTTGCTATGCTCTTGGTTGTGTCGGTCCTTTAGCTTTGTTGTATTGTTGGTTGTGTCGGTCCTTTAGCTTTTTTGTATTGTTGGTTGTGTCGGTCCTTTAGCTTTGTTGTATTGTTGGTTGTGTCGGTCCTTTAGCTTTGTTGTATTGTTGGTTGTGTCGGTCCTTTAGCTTTGTTGTATTGTTGGTTGTGTCGGTCCTTTAGCTTTGTTGTATTGTTTGTTGTGTTGGTCCTTTAACTTTGTTGTATTGTTGGTTGTGTCGGTCCTTTAGCTTTTTTGTATTGTTGGTTGTGTCGGTCCTTTAGCTTTGTTGTATTGTTGGTTGTGTCGGTCCTTTAGCTTTGTTGTATTGTTGGTTGTGTCGGTCCTTTAGCTTTGTTGTATTGTTGGTTGTGTCGGTCCTTTAGCTTTGTTGTATTGTTTGTTGTGTTGGTCCTTTAACTTTGTTGTATTGTTGGTTGTGTCGGTCCTTTAGCTTTGTTGTATTGTTGGTTGTGTCGGTCCTTTAGCTTTGTTGTATTGTTGGTTGTGTCGGTCCTTTAGCTTTGTTGTATTGTTTGTTGTGTCGGTCCTTTAGCTTTGTTGTATTGTTGGTTGTGTCGGTCCTTTAGCTTTGTTGTATTGTTGGTATTGTCGGTCCTTTAACTTTGCTCTGCTCTTGGTTGTGTTGGTCCTTTAGCTTTGTTGTATTGTTGGTATTGTCGGTCCTTTAACTTTGCTCTGCTCTTGGTTGTGTTGGTCCTTTAGCTTTGTTGTATTGTTGGTTGTGTCGGTCCTTTAGCTTTGTTGTATTGTTGGTTGTGTCGGTCCTTTAGCTTTGTTGTATTGTTTGTTGTGTCGGTCCTTTAGCTTTGTTGTATTGTTGGTTGTGTCGGTCCTTTAGCTTTGTTGTATTGTTGGTATTGTCGGTCCTTTAACTTTGCTCTGCTCTTGGTTGTGTTGGTCCTTTAGCTTTGTTGTATTGTTGGTATTGTCGGTCCTTTAACTTTGCTCTGCTCTTGGTTGTGTTGGTCCTTTAGCTTTGTTGTATTGTTGGTTGTGTCGGTCCTTTAGCTTTGTTGTATTGTTGGTTGTGTCGGTCCTTTAGCTTTGTTGTATTGTTGGTTGTGTCGGTGCTGTCACAGCACATTTGCACCTTATGTCTCATCCTGCGTTACTAATGTGAACCAGCTTCTCCAGGGAACACTATTTCAATCCCTCATGTACTTGTATATGGCTGAAAAGAGCTCCAGAGGACGTTTCACACACTAAACCGAACATTCAGAGGACACCTGAGTGTTTCCAGCTGTTCTACGAAGCAAAACGTCCCGGCCAGAGCTCACCTTTAGGACGGTGGTGGTAAATCACACAGACTGTGTTTGAAAGGCAGCATGGCGTCAGACAGGTGTGCTACCTGCACGCTGTTACCTGTTCTCACAGAAGTGACACACAAACAACACATGATCAATAGAACACACCCACCATTAGTGTTTCATATGATAACTGAGTGCTGGCTGTAAGTGTCTCACACACATGAATCAGACAAGGACACAACCTCATCGTCTCAGATCTCAGCTTTGTCCCACCGGACGCTGCCGACACAGCTGGTAATTACAGACAACACACACACAAACACTGAGAGTGTGTGTGTGCTGTGGTTCAGTCTGAAACTGTGTGAGTAACATTTTATCAGTCCAGCACATGTGGATAAATATCAGGATAAAAATCACAAGGTGCTTCAGAACAAAAAAGCAGGAACATAAAAACCAAAGTTTAAAAAGTTTGGTTTTTAAGAGTTTTTAACTAATTTTTAAAACAGAGTCCATAGATCTCAGGCCCTGATCACATGACCTCGGGCCCTGATCACATGACCTCAGGCCCTGATCACATGACCTCAGGCTCTGATCACATGATCTCGGGCCCTGATCACATGACCTCAGGCTCTGATCACATGATCTCGGGCCCTGATCACATGACCTCAGGCCCTGATCACATGACCTCAGGCTCTGATCACATGATCTCAGGGACCTGCTGGGGACTTATGGAGGGACAAGTTCTCTGATGTGTCCATGCAGAGCTCTAAAGGTCCAACCCGGGACCTTAAAGGGGACTCTGAGGTTGATGGTGGGACGTGTGAGGACTCGGAGGACTCAGCCTCTCAGCAGCGCTCTGAACGAGGAATTTCACAAAGAATCCCAATAATCCAGAGCTGATGGAATAAATGCAGGAAGAACAGTTTCCAGCTCAGAGACACGATGGGACTGAACTGTGAAATATTCCTGAAGAGATAAATAAAGAGAAGCAGAGATTTGACACGAGCATCCAAAGTGGAAGCTGAGAGGAAAGTTAGCCCAAAGTTCCTGATCGAAGATTCATCAGAAGAAGCAGGAGGACCCAGAGTCTCCCTGAGACACAGATCTGTGGGGCGCAGACTCTGTTTGCTCTGCATTAAGCTGCAGAAA
>NC_134528.1:284343-309343 GCF_027942865.1 Odontesthes bonariensis | reverse complement strand
AACACACCATATATTCAGTCCGTCACAGACCTGAACACAACAGTGCTTAGGTGAACTAGAACATTTCTGAAGAAATTTTGATGGGTGCCCATCTACTGCCCACCCTATCAACAAACCCTTTAGTTCAGTTACAGCCGAGAGTCTCCTGTCACGTATAAACTTTGAATGAGGTCTCTGTGATGTGGTATGGCTGAGTTATGAGAACCCCAAAACAGGGCAGTTTTTGGCATTTTTGGCTCGTTAAGTGCTTTTCAATCAATTTTTCCCATTTGAATTTTGGGCTTCTGCGAGGCCCAAAATTCATGACAGGTCTGCTGAAGACAGTTATGTAATTTTTATCAAGGTCCTGTTTAAAATACAGCTTTTATGGCATTTTCAAAATGGCCTCGTTAAGTGCTTTTCAATGCATTTTCCCCATTGCATTGTGGGTATTTTCAAACTTCCCCTCACTATCAGTTTAAAGGAGAAAAGCAGATCAGATTTATAACATGAAGCTGTTATAACAGGGCAGCAATATTGGCTTTGCCCTCATAAGCAGTCTTAGAACAGAGCAGGCTAACAAGGCGTTGCCCCGGTAACAGGCGCAGGTGCGGCTCGTTGCCCCGGTAACAGGAGCAGGTGCGGCTCTGTGTCTCTGACATGTACGCTCACTATGGCTTCTTAAAATTACACTATAATTTTGACTGCACTCAACTGTCGTATCCGAATAATTCTTAAACCGTCAGCGCCCCAAGAGACGGCAGAAGCCAGCGGTGTAATTTTCATTCGGCTACCTTGTGTGGCTCGTTTTCTATGGCAGTTTTAAAATCATTTTTCACCTGAATTTTATGATTTTAGGTGTTTATAATGGGCGGAATGTCAGCTGGAGGGCCGACTCTCAGAGGCGATTTGTGAGAAATATGTGTGGCAGAGCTCAATGACTGTGACTTTGTGCGAAAGAGGACAAAAATGCCTACGTTTTGAAGTATAATTTGTCCAGTTCGGGCAGATATTTTGGACATGAGAGACATTTGTTCGGCCTGTAAAATAGGGCATTTTGGTGCTCAACAAGCTTGTTAAGTGCTTTTCAATGCATTTTCCCATCCACAATTTCCCCACTTTTTTCCCATTTTGCCAGAATTCCTTTTGACTAATGAGAGCCAAACGTAACAGCGCACCATTCCCGATCGATGTGCACGCAGCGGTGTGCTTTTTATGCCGGTCGGACCATCGCTGCTAGACTAGTAGCGAACCGAAATTCATGACGGAAATGGAAGAATGATAGTCCAGCACAGGAGTAATATGTGTGTCTAATGCCTTCAGCATTGGCACCCATAATAACAAGCGTTGTTATGCATCTTTATTATTGCATCTTTCACAGTGTGACCAAACACAGCTGCTTTTTCTTTAATAAGCACAGTTGGGTCAGTCTGAGTGTTCATTTGGTGCTTTAAGAGATATCTGACGTCTGACTTCAATATAAACCATCTCTCCAGTATCAGTAGCCCTTTTTCACATCAGTTACACCTAATCTGTGAAAAGTAGACGTTCTCGTGAACTTACCGCCGTTCCTAATCGATCATTCATGTCAGACAGAGGTAGAACAGCGTTGATTCCGTGTGTGACATCAAGCTGGGATTGCAGACACTGATGATGAGTAAAGGCAGCTGAAAGGCAAGTGTGAAGAGGCTGAGAGTTACTCACCTCAGCTCTGCGTACATACTGTAACTTACATAAAAAAAATCAGTCTCCAGAGAGTTTGTGATGGGAGCAGATAATCTGCAGCTCTGAAACCAGACGTTTTCTACAACTCATCGACTCTATAGACCAGTGATACTGGTATTTATTTCCCAAGACTTTGACTTTCTTCATGTTGTATTTGTAGTTTGTTGTTGTAATCATAGTGAGACATTCAGGATGAGCATGGTTTTTGTGCTGGTTTTTGCCCTTTTTTAATTAAAAACCGATCCACGGTGTCTGCATCTCGCGCTGGCTAAAGGAGCTAGCGTGCACTGCGGTCAAGTGTGAGGTGGTTTAAGCGGGCTGCGTTGCCAGGTTTAACAAAGCCCCCTTTAGGAAACACCATTAAGCCTTAAATAATACTTAATAAACATCCTTAATACTGTGCAGTTTTCGCTGTATGTTATTTGAAAAAATGTATTGTTATTGTTACCATATTGTTATAAGCTACTATGCAAGTGTGAGCCGCGCAGTGAGTATCTCTGCTATAGACCTTCAGCTCTGAAACATGCCACAGATTTCCTAAATCTCCTCCCTTTCCCAGAGATCTTCTGAAAGGCATATTTACACACCTAATCCTGCTCTCAAATTTAGGTATCAAAACCAAAAGTTAGCCCAGATTTCTGCTTTCAAAACCCACAAAGAAACTAAATAATGTAACTTCTTCTATTCTGGTGTTATGTGGGAGCAGTTGCTCTGACATCTCAAATCATGAAAGTCCTGGATACTGTTATTGGCTCACCCAAACAAAAAAGGGAAAACCTTTGAGGACCCGCTAAAGTTTGCTTATCGTCCTGGAGTGGCTGTTAAAGATGCCATCATCTACCACACTCTCTACTTACTGTTCTGAGAAAGTGAGACCCAGTAAAGACTGGGAAGGCAAGATGGCGCCAGCGTATACCCGGCAGTCGTCTACCTTTATCTGTTGCTTATTGCTCCATTGTTTTGTATATTGTGCCAAGATATCTCTGGGTTGCTGGTGTATGACCGTCAGGCACTTATTGATCTAAATGGATTTTATGAGACGTTTTTAAACCAAAACTTTGAGGATGAAACATACAGACTCCCTCCTCATCTCGTCTCAGTGCCAGCGCCACTAAATGGACTAGCGACTAGCAGTGGACAGAAAGGAAGTGAAGCGAGGGCTTGAGGAGAACTCTCCCCTGCAACAACTTCTCTAAAGTTTGTACACATGGCTTGCTGTCTGTCAACACAATTGAAAAAATCTATCTGCTTTGGTGAGACCACTCTCATCTGGACAAAGCAGGCAGCACTGTGAGGATCATATTCTTTGATTTCCTGTACTGTCATGTAAGAAGCAGCAAGAAATCCAGGTGGATGTCTCCAAAACCACCTGAATTATTGACTTCCTGACAAACAGAGCACAGTTTGTGAGACTGAGTTTCCTTCAGAGGGGGCGGGGCTCAGCCTTAGAGATAGGGGGAGGTGCTCCACCATCCAGGGGGCGGGGCTCAGCCTTAGAGATAGGGGGAGGTGCTCCACCATCCGGGGGGCGGGGCTCAGCTTTAGAGATAGGGGGAGGAGATCCACCATCCGGGGGGCGGGGCTCAGCCTTAGAGATAGGGGGAGGTGCTCCACCATCCAGGGGGCGGGGCTCAGCTTTAGAGATAGGGGGAGGAGCTCCACCATCCGGGGGGCGGGGCTCAGCCTTAGAGATAGGGGGAGGAGCTCCACCATCCAGGGGGCGGGGCTCAGCCTTAGAGATAGGGGGAGGTGCTCCACCATCCAGGGGGCGGGGCTCAGCCTTAGAGATAGGGGGAGGAGCTCCACCATCCGGGGGGCGGGGCTCAGCCTTAGAGATAGGGGGAGGAGCTCCACCATCCGGGGGGCGGGGCTCAGCCTTAGAGATAGGGGGAGGAGCTCCACCATCCGGGGGGCGGGGCTCAGCCTGAGAGATAGGGGGAGGAACTCCACCATCCGGGGGCGGGGCTCAGCCTTAGAGATAGGGGGAGGAGCTCCACCATCCAGGCTCCAGGCCCCGGGTCAGAACCAGAACTCTCTGGAGGGATTATAGATCCCATCTGACCTGGGAACACCTCGGTACCCCCAGGAGGAGCTGGAGGGGGGAGGCTGGGTTTCCCTCCTGGACCTGCTGGTTCTGTGACATCAGATAAGAAGAAGAAGGAAGATGATGGAATGACAATATTTCAGTTCTTGTCATGTAAACGTGTTTCAGTAACTATCTGAGACAGAACTTCTTCTTCTTCTTGAGTTTTTATAGGAAGTTTATCTCCAGTAACACACACACGTTTAATTCAGGGAACACACACACCCTGCAGAGGCCTTATTATCAGGGTTCATCTGCTGGGTTTCATTAAACAGCCTCCTACAGATCACACACACACAGTCCCAGCAGAGGCCGCTCAATAACAGAAACACACTAATTAATACAGAAACTGACACACACTTTGTCTCTCTCTGGGTATGTGTCCACTGTCTCAGTGCTCGCTCGCCCTGAGCCCGGGTAATTGCCAGGAAGGCCGACATCATTACAGTGAAGTGTTTGTGTGTGTGTGTGTGCATGTGTGTGTGCGTGTGTGTGTGCATGTGTGTGTGCATGTGTGTGTGTGCATGTGTGTGTGTGCATGTTAACAGTGTGATGATGATGAAGTGTCATCTCTTAATTAGCCTCCTCTTCTCTTTGTCACCTCCTGCAGCGCTCTTTGATTAAACCAGTTTACATGTTTCACTCTGATCACACACATGCACACACGTGCACACACGTGCACACACGTGCACACACGTGCACAAGCGTGCTGCCTGGTATCTGTGATGAGATTATTAAGAAGAAGAAGAGGAGACCTTCTAGAACCAAACAGAACAACCAACCCATCCTCATCTAATGAGCTGATCCGATGTTCCAACAACAATCATCCGTTTTCTACAGTGAATCTAAATCTAGTGAATCTAAATCTAGTGAATCTAAATCCAGTGAATCTAAATCCAGTGAATCTAAATCTAGTGAATCTAAATCCAGTGAATCTAAATCCAGTGAATCTAAATCTAGTGAATCTAAATCCAGTGAATCTAAATCCAGTGAATCTAAATCCAGTGAATCTAAATCTAGTGAATCTAAATCCAGTGAATCTAAATCCAGTGAATCTAAATCCAGTGAATCTAAATCTAGTGAATCTAAATCCAGTGAATCTAAATCCAGTGAATCTAAATCTAGTGAATCTAAATCCAGTGAATCTAAATCTAGTGAATCTAAATCCAGTGAATCTAAATCCAGTGAATCTAAATCTAGTGAATCTAAATCCAGTGAATCTAAATCTAGTGAATCTAAATCCAGTGAATCTAAATCCAGTGAATCTAAATCCAGTGAATCTAAATCCAGTGAATCTAAATCTAGTGAATCTAAATCCAGTGAATCTAAATCCAGTGAATCTAAATCTAGTGAATCTAAATCCAGTGAATCTAAATCCAGTGAATCTAAATCTAGTGAGTCTAAATCCAGTGAATCTAAATCTAGTGAGTCTTGGTTTTTGAGTTCATGTTTAGTTAGGTTTTGCCATTGTTTTTCACTCACTCAGCTCGTTAGCTTCACTCACCTCACCTGTGTTTTCCCCATCAGCTGCACTCTTTCACTAATCACTCCCAGTCCTCTATTTAGTTTCCAGGTTTCCCCTTTCAGTTTGTCAGATCCTTTCTACGTCATCCATGGTCCTTGTCACAGCAAACCAAGCTAAGTATTTATTCCATTCCATGCCATGTCAAGTGATTTTGTTTTTATCACAGTTTAGTGTTTGAAATACGGCTCACGCTTTTTGTTTGAACTCAGTTTTCTTTTGAAAGTCTGCATCCGTGTCCTACCTCACCACCACACCCTGACACTAAATCCAGTGAATCTAAATCCAGTGAATCTCCATCTCAGAGGCAGCCGCATCATTCAGAGTCGGATGGTGAAGTTCAGTCTGAATGCAGGGAGACAGGATCCAGTTTTCTGTCTCTGTAGCTGTTTACCTTCATCGTGTGTGTGTGTGTGTGTGTGTGTGTGTGTGTGTGTGGCATGCTGCTAGCAGCTGTTAGCGTGTTCATGTTGTTGTTTACATGACGTGTCGTGTAAATAAACGGCTGCTAATGAGGCTAATTAGAGGAACGAGACGTCTCATTACCAGACATCACGTGCACTGACAGTGCGCGCATACACACACACACACACACACACACAGGTACGGTCCAATAGCTGACCAGCAGACCGGACCATAACTGGGTCCAGATCAGGTTCTGATGTGTCATCTGTCTGCCACAGAAAGATGTGTGTGTGTGTGTGTGCATGTGTGTGTGCATGTGTGTGTGAGTAATGTGAGGAATGAAGTGAGCAGCCTGTGTGTGTGAAACCAAAAAGTGTGACTGACAACCTTTTTCTCAGTTCTGCTCTGCGAGCGCTAACAGGCTAACAGGCGCTAACTATCACACACACGTGCACATGCACACACACACACACACACACACACACAG
Source organism: Odontesthes bonariensis (assembly GCF_027942865.1). NCBI lineage: Eukaryota > Metazoa > Chordata > Actinopteri > Atheriniformes > Atherinopsidae > Odontesthes > Odontesthes bonariensis. The sequence goes on along the minus strand of NC_134528.1, from coordinate 303,142 downwards.
GGTCAGGCGTGTGCGTCTCTAACAGATCCATTAGTGTCAGATTATTAAGGAGTTCTGGATATTATTGCTGGATTCATTAACGCGGCGATGCTGCACCTGTTAGCGCCTGTTAGCGCCTGTCAGGCCTCCACTTCCTGCCCGTCGCCACGGAGACGCCTGTTGGATGTCAGGCTGTGAACTGATTGGCTGTTGGCTTTAACTGTGATGATGCAGATGCTTCAGCTTCAGGCTGGAATCTGTACCCGGTCCTCTGGGCTGAAGGTAAAGGATCAGAACAGGACCGGGTCCATGGGTCAGAACAGGGCCAGGTCCATGGGTCAGAACAGAACCGGGTCCATGGGTCAGAACAGGACCGGGTCCATGGGTCAGAACAGGACCGGGTGTATGAGTCAGAACAGGACCGGGTCCATGAGTCAGAACAGGACCGGGTGTATGAGTCAGAACAGGACCGGGTCCATGAGTCGGAACAGGACCGGGTGTATGAGTCAAAACAGGACCGGGTCCATGAGTCAGAACAGGACCGGGTCCATGGGTCAGAACAGAACCCGGGCTTCAGCTTCAGGCTGGAATCCTGATCCCCCTCAACCTCCTGATCCTCCTCATCCTCCTTAACCTCCTGATCCCCCTCAACCTCCTGATCCTCCTCATCCTCCTTAACCTCCTGATCCCCCTCAACCTCCTGATCCTCCTCATCCTCCTTAACCTCCTGATCCCCCTCAACCTCCTGATCCCCCTCATCCTCCTTAACCTCCTGATCCCCCTCAACCTCCTGATCCCCCTCAACCTCCTGATCCTCCTCATCCTCCTTAACCTCCTGATCCTCCTCATCCTCCTTAACCTCCTGATCCTCCTTAACCTCCTGATCCCCCTCATCCTCCTCAACCTCCTGATCCCCCTCATCCTCCTTAACCTCCTGATCCCCCTCAACATCCTGATCCCCCTCAAACTATTGATTCCCCCTGAACCTCCTCAACCTCCTGATTCCCCTCAACCTCCTGATTCCCCTGATCCTCCTCATCCTCCTTAACCTCCTTATCCCCCTCAACATCCTGATCCCCCTCAACCTCCTGATCCTCCTCAAACTCCTGATCCCCCTCAACCTCCTGAACCTTCTTATCCCCCTCAACATCCTGATCCCCCTCAAACTCCTGAACCTCCTTATCCTTCCAACCTCCTGATCCCCCTCAAACTCCTCAACCTTCTGATCCTCCTCAACCTCCTTATCCCCCTCAACCTCCTTATCCTCCTCAACCTCCTGATGCTCCTCAACCTCCTGATCCCCCTAAAACTCCTGAACCTCCTTATCCCCCTCAACCTCCTGATCCCCCTAAAACTCCTGAACCTCCTTATCCCCCTCATCCTCCTCAAACTCCTCAACCTCCTTATCCCCCTCAAACTCCTGATCCCCCTCAAACTCCTGAACCTCCTTATGCCCCTCAACCTCCTGATCCTCCTCAACCTCCTGATCCCCCTCAACCTTCTCAACCTCCTTATCCTCCTCAACCTCCTGGTCCCCCTCAACCTCCTGAACCTCCTTATCCCCCTCAACCTCCTGATCCTACTCAACCTCCTTATCCTCCTCAACCTCCTGATCCCCCTCAAACTCCTGGACCTACTTATCCCCCTCAACCTCCTGAACCTCCTCAACCTCCTTATCCTCCTCAACCTCCTGATTCCCCTCAACCTCCTGATTCCCCTGATCCTCCTCATCCTCCTTAACCTCCTCAACCTCCTGAACCTCCTCAACCTCCTGATTCCCCTGATCCTCCTCATCCTCCTCAACCTCCTGATCCTCCTCAAACTCCTTATCCCCCTCAACATCCTGATCCCCCTCAACCTCCTGATCCTCCTCAAACTCCTGATCCCCCTCAACCTCCTGAACCTTCTTATCCTTCCAACATCCTGATCCCCCTCAAACTCCTGAACCTCCTTATCCTTCCAACCTCCTGATCCCCCTCAAACTCCTCAACCTCCTTATCCCCCTCAACCTCCTGATGCTCCTCAACCTCCTGATCCCCCTAAAACTCCTGAACCTCCTGATCCTTCCAACCTCCTGATCCCCCTAAAACTCCTGAACCTCCTGATCCTTCCAACCTCCTTATCCCCCTCAACCTCCTGATGCTCCTCAACATCCTGATCCCCCTCAAACTCCTGAACCTCCTTATCCTTCCAACCTCCTGATCCCCCTCAAACTCCTCAACCTTCTGATCCTCCTCAACCTCCTTATCCCCCTCAACCTCCTGATCCCCCTCAACCTCCTGATCCCCCTAAAACTCCTGAACCTCCTTATCCCCCTCAACCTCCTTATCCCCCTCAAACTCCTGATCCCCCTCAACCTCCTGATCCCCCTCAAACTCCTGAACCTCCTTATGCCCCTCAACCTCCTGATCCTCCTCAACCTCCTGATCCCCCTCAACCTTCTCAACCTCCTTATCCTCCTCAACCTCCTGGTCCCCCTCAACCTCCTGAACCTCCTTATCCCCCTCAACCTCCTGATCCTACTCAACCTCCTTATCCTCCTCAACCTCCTGATCCCCCTCAAACTCCTGGACCTACTTATCCCCCTCAACCTCCTGAACCTCCTCAACCTCCTTATCCTCCTCAAACTCCTGAACCTCCTTATCCCCCTCAACCTCCTGATCCTACTCAACCTCCTTATCCTCCTCAACCTCCTGATCCCCCTCAAACTCCTGGACCTACTTATCCCCCTCAACCTCCTGAACCTCCTCAACCTCCTGATCCCCCTCAGCCTCCTGAACCTCCTCAACCTCCTGATCCCCCTCAAATTCCTGAACCTCCTTATCCCCCTCAACCTCTTGACCCCGCCGAACCTCCGAACTTCCAGATCCCCCTGAACCTCCTGATCCTGAGACGCTTTGGAGCGATCGAAGTAGTGACGCACTCCGCCCACCCCTGAGGTTCCCCTTCGTACAGTGGGAACGTAAAGCTGAACCCAAAGCGACCCGTACCGTATCGTACGGTACCGTTCTGAACCCACCCGTACCGTTCTGAACCGTACCGACCCGTACCGACCCGTACCGTTCTGAACCGGCCCGTACCGTACCGTTCTGAACCCACCCGTACCGTTCTGAACCGTACCGACCCGTACCGTACCGACCCGTACCGTTGTGAACCGGCCCGAACCGAACCGTACCGAACCGTACTGTTCTGAACCGGCCTGTACCGTTCCGAACCCACCCGTACCGTTCCAGCCCGTACCGTTCTGAACCGTACCGACCCGTACCGTTCTGAACCGGCCCGAACCGAACCGTACCGAACCGGCCTGTACCCTTCCGACCCGTACCGTTCCGAACCCACCCGTACCGTTCCAGCCCGTACCGTTCTGAACCGTACTGACCCGTACCGTTCTGAACCGGCGCGTACCGTTCCGAACCCACCCGAACCGGCCCGTACCGTTCTGAACTGACCCGTACCGTTCCGAACCCACCCGAACCGGCCCGTACCGTTCTGAACCCACCCGTACCGTTCTGAACCGACCCGTACCGTTCCGAACCCACCCGTACCGTTCCGGCCCGTACCGTTCTGAACCGTACTGACCCGTACCATTCTGAACTGACCCGTACCGTTCCGAACCGGCCCGTACCGTTCCGAACCCATCCTGACCCCGCCGAACCTCCGAACTTCCAGATCCCCCTGAACCTCCTGATCCTGAGACGCTTTGGAGCGATCGAAGTAGTGACGCACTCCGCCCACCCCTGAGGTTCCCCTTCGTACAGTGGGAACGTAAAGCTGAACCCAAAGCGACCCAGCCCGTACCGTACCGTTCTGAACCCACCCGTACCGTTCTGAACCGTACCGACCCGTACCGTTCTGAACCGACCCGTACCGTTCCGAACCGAACCGTACCGAACCGTACCGTTCTGAACCCACCCGTACCGTTCTGAACCGTACCGACCCGTACCGTTCTGAACCGGCGCGTACCGTTCCGAACCGTACCGAACCGTACCGTTCTGAACCCACCCGTACCGTTCTGAACCGTACCGACCCGTACCGTTCTGAACCGACCCGTACCGTTCCGAACCAAACCGTACCGAACCGTACCGTTCTGAACCCACCCGTACCGTTCTGAACCGTACCGACCCGTACCGTTCCGAACCGGCGCGTACCGTTCCGAACCGGCCCGTACCGTTCCGAACCGTACCGACCCGTACCGTTCTGAACCGAACCGTACCGACCCGTACCGTTCTGAACCGAACCGTACCGAACCGTACCGTTCTGAACCGGCGCGTACCGTTCCGAACCGGCCCGTACCGTTCTGAACCGTACCGTACCGTTCTGAACCGTACCGTTCTGAACCCACCCGTACCGTTCTGAACCGGCGCGTACCGTTCCGAACCGGCGCGTACCGTTCCGAACCGGCCCGTACCGTTCTGAACCGTACCGTACCGTTCTGAACCGTACCGTTCCGTACCGAACCCACCCGACCCGTACCGTTCTGAACCGAACCGAACCGACAGTGGAAACGAGGCTTAAATGTTGACGGTTGGGCCTCCTCTAGGACAAACTTCTGAGTTTTCCTCGCTGCAGCTCCGTCCCTCTGATGCTTTAAAAGTTGTGTTGGAGGTCAGAGGTCAGAGGATGGATGGGTGGGGGAGGGGCTTCCAGCTTATCTCTAACACACACACAGACAGCGCCGTCTTCCAAACAGAGTGAAAACAAACGTAGTCGAGCTCAGTGAAGAGCTTTGTTTCTGTTTTAGTCATCAAACAGAGTCTTTAGGGCCACGAGCCCCCCCGGGGCCCCCATCAGCCCCCCGGGGCCCCTATCAGCCCCAGCAGCTGTGACAGCACTCCTTCTGACTTCCTCTGACTGCTGTGTGTCTGAAACTTTCCGTCCAGCCTCGGTCAGAGTGGCGTCATGTGTGAGGAGCAGTCTGATTGGGCGTGAGCAGCAGGGGGCGGAGCCACAGACTGCTGGAAGACAGATGTTAAAGCAGCACTTAGACACTCAGCAGTTCACTGAAGCAAACAAATCTGATTGGTTTTTGGATAATGAGCTTTTTGATTGGACCAGACCAGCCGTTGACCTGGGATCCAGCCGGCTCACCCATTGGTCAGTGCCGGTCTGAGGCTGCCCTCTGATTGGCTGTAATCCCTCTCTGGAAACAAACCAGTCGCCCTGAAACCTTCCAGTTTCAGTTCAGTTTCATGTGACAAAAACTGTTTCATTCGAGCAGGTAATTCCCCAGAAACGGGTAACCATGGGAACCATCCTCTCAGCGTAACAGCCTAAGTTGATCTGCCCCCCCCCCCCCCGATAGAACGGAACAGAAACACAATAAAGAATATTACAGGGTTCGGAGGTTGTTTGGAATAATAAAAGCTTCTCCGGCTTATTGACACTTATTGCTTCTGTCTTTATTCAAACCAGCTGAGCTCCTATTGGCTGCCCACCTCAAGCAGGATGTCTATATTTGGTTAGCATATTTTGACAGGATGCACATATTTGATTATGGGATATTGACAGCACGTCTGGATTCAGTTAAACTCTGTAACTTCCAACACTGTAAATACTTTAGGCTGAAATCTGGAGCTGGACGTCCTCACGTGGAGCTCATGGAGCTCAGAGGGAGGAATGGGATCCAAACCATCAACATATGGGCGGCCTGACCCCATTTCACATCCTGGAAGTTGCTCATGGAAGGAGATTCAACCTTCTCTAGGTTTTCCACAGTCCTACTCTTCCTCTACCCTACTCAGGTCTCCTTACTGTGATGTTACTCCTGAGCGGAGGTGGGTCGTAACCAGTTACATTTACTGGAGTAAGTTTTTGAAAACATTATACTTCCAGGAGTAGTTTTAAATCTCTATACTTTTTACTTTAACTTGAGTAGATGTGTGCAGCAGAAACTGTCCTCTTACTCCGCTACATTAACCCTTTGTAATGAGCCGCCCTACCAAAGCCCCAAAATAAAGCAACTTAATTTCATTTTAAATCCAAAATATATTTAGTATGATGAAACCACCTGTTATTGATCTATTCAACTCAATTCAATTCATTTTTTATCATGTAGTTTTTGTTACACAATACAAAAAGACAATCACCAGTTTTCAGGATTACACTTTTTTTTTGGTCAGTTGGACCAACAGTTTTCTTGTTTTCTCAGTTTTCTTTTACATAATAAAGGTTTATTATTGCTATTATATAAATGTGAAGTAATTACTTCTGAATTAATTATATTGAAAGGGAAAAAAACAGTGAACTTTTTTCTGGTGTTTAAATGTTTTTATAATTCACGGGTCAAAAATGAGCCATAAGACAATCTTTGTACCCTAGTGGTGTACAGCCCACATGGAAACATAAACAAAAATAAAGTCTGACTTTTTCTAATGATGGGGTCCCTTTAGGAAAAGTCAGAACATTTCAAGTTGGAAAAAGATAGTTTAAGGTATTTTCATCCAAGATGCAACGTAACGTGACGTCGCCGATCGTCATTTCCTGTCAAAACGGCAGTTTCAAGCTAGCTCCAACGAGGGTAGGTTCACTTCCTGTTTTCAAAACAAAAGCACCAATTGTATGGTAATGGCTTTCCCTATGATAAAAGGCAACGGGTATTTTATTTTGTGAAAATAACAGGAAGTGCGTTAGCTGACTGCGGCTAGTTTTAGTAGCGCCGAATTCATGGGAACAAAATTGTAAACAGCCGGTATTTTGTCAGGTTTTCAACACGTTGGGGATCTAAACGACTACTTTCTCACCTGAAAATGTTTCAAATGTTGCTAAAGTTTACAGAGTTTAGAGCTAAAGAGAAATCAGCTTCAGGCCGGCTGTTTCGGCTCGGGCAGGAGCCAAATGCATTGTGGGTAAACGCTCTGCATACTGTCTGATCGATTAGTAGGCGGAGCCAGAGACTTCTGCCAAAGGCTCTACCACCTGACTGTGTTCCACCAATCAGACGCAGCCGTGCTGTCTGGTCACGTGACCGTACTCGATCTCAGCGGCGGGACGGGTTAGCTTTAGCATTAGCAGTCGTGGCAAACAAACAAAGAAACAGATGAAAAATGTCAGAACCAACGGTGGGAAATGAAGACGCAGACGAGGCCTCATACTGAAAGCATGTTTACCTTACAAAGAGTGAGAAACAGCAGCTACATTATGTGTCTTCTTTGTCAACCAAAACAAACGCACATTTCAGCAGAAACTCAACATCTAACTTGAGGAAACATGTAGCGCTAAGTTTCCTAAACTCGTTTTCCCCCCATGGATAGGTGAATGTTTGTTTTTTAGGTTACATATGGGTTACATATGTTTTAAACATTTCCTAAGTCTCTTTTATTCTTTATTGAAGTTCTTGAATTTACCTGGATTATTTTAATTTAAGCTATTTTGTAATTAATTAATTAATTTTAATTTATTTTATCAATTGGATGAACTCTAATTTGCCTAAAGATGATTATTTAGTATTTTTGTCTGTCTGATTGAATGCTTGTGTTAACAAATACATCATTTGGATGAATACTTTTTACTTTTACTTGAGTACAATTTTTGGCTGCTCTACCCACCTCTGACCCTGAGTGGTTAAAGTTAGGCTTTAAAAGGTCTTGGTTAGGTCTACACATTGTAAAATAAATATATCCCCATCTCACAGTTTGTAGAATAGAAGAATAGAAATAGAAAAATACTTTATTCATCCCCCAATGGGGGAAATTCAAATTAGTCAAGTAGCTCAACATTTTTTAAATATATACAATAATTGTATTAACAACAACAATAATAATACCAATTCTAGTAAAAAAATACTACATAATTGTATATACATAAATAATACAAAAACGTTGTAACAGCAGCAGCTCATTCAGAATTCCTTTATTATTACATTTATAAAATATAAATATATATATATATTTAATAATAAATATATTATATTTAACGTGGACACACTTTTTAACCAACACATGCAGATTCATCAGTTCTGAACTCGGCATAAACCTCTGAGATCATCTCAGGTCCCAGGTTTGCCCCGCTGAGCTGTGATTGGTGCAGCTCTGCCTTCCCATGATGCTTTGCAGGATGTGTTGGTGTGACTTTGATTTGGAGGCAGATGTCACCTCTGACACAGCTGCTGTTGTTTGGATGCAGAGTGTGTTTAAGCTTATTGACGAAGAAAAGGATCACTGACACGTGCACAGAAACACGCGCCCACGTGCATGCAAACACACACCCACGTGCACGGGCGCACGCACGCTGTTACACTCCTGACATTTGTCTTTCATCATCATGTAAAGGTCACCAGCCGGCCCACAGCCAAACACACCGCTGCTTTATTAGCATTAGATTATCACCGTGCACGTGTGCACGTGGGTGTGTGCACGTGGGTGTTACTGAGGCTTTGCTGCTGAAGTTGTGAAACAATATGAGAGAAAGTTTCTTTATTTAAATTCAAAGTTTCATTTCCTGCACAAAGACACAGAAATGAACAAGATGGCCGCCCGTGTGTCTGTCTGTGTGTGTGTGTGTGCACGTGCATGTGTGTGTGTGTGCACGTATGTGTGCACGAGTGTATCTAAGTATATTCTGTACATTTTGATAGGATCATTGTGTAGTTAACACTGAATCATATTGTTTTTCTTTTTGTTGTCTTTTTGGTATTTTTTATTTTTTTATTTTTTTATTTTATTATATATTTTGTATTTTCTGTTCTTATTCTAATCTAATCTAATTTATTTATATACACATTTTATGTACAAACAGTTCAAAGTGCTCTACATAAAATAAAAGCATTGCAGCAGGAAGTGGGAGAATTTTTCTAATGAAAAATAAGTTGGAATTTGAAGGAAAAAAAAGGACCAATAAAAAGATGGTTAAAGGTCAAAGGTCTCCTCCTTCTCCTCCTCCTCTTTCTCCTCCTCCTCCTCCTCTTTCTCCTCCTCTCCTCCTCCTCTCTCTCCTCTCCTCTTTCTCCTCCTCTCCTCCTCCTCTTTCTTCTCCTCCTCTCCTCCTCCTCTCTCTCCTCCTCCTCTTTCTCCTCCTCCTCCTCCTCTCCTCCTCCTCTTTCTTCTCCTCCTCTCCTCCTCCTCTCTCTCCTCTCCTCTTTCTCCTCCTCTCCTCCTCCTCTTTTCTTCTCCTCCTCTCCTCCTCCTCTCTCTCCTCCTCCTCTTTCTCCTCCTCCTCCTCCTCTCCTCCTCCTCTTTCTTCTCCTCCTCTCCTCCTCCTCTCTCTCCTCTCCTCTTTCTCCTCCTCTCCTCATTCTCTTTCTCCTCCTCTTTCCTCTCCTCCTCTTTCTCCTCCTTCTCCTCTTTCTTCTCCTTCTCCTCTTTCTCCTCCTCTCCTCCTCCTCTCTCTCCTCTCCTCTTTCTCCTCCTCTTTCTCCTCCTCTTTCTTCTCCTCCTCTCTCTCCTCTCCTCTTTCTCCTCCTCCTCTTCTTCTCCATCCAAACCTTGTTGTAACTCCAGCCTTCATTTAATTTTCTCCTTCTTCGTCCCTCTTGGTTTCTTTTCATTTTTCTGTTCAAACTGAATTTCAGTCACAGTGGGGTGTGCACGTATGTGTGCATGTGTGCGTGGATGTGCGTGTGTGCGTGCGTGTGTGTGTGTGTGTGTGTGTGTGTGTGTGTTATGGTATGCGTTGCCGCGGTGACGGGTAATGGGAAATTGATTGTGACAAAACGACATTATAGACGGACATTTCCATAAGAGTTTATTTGGGGGGCTCCGGGGGGAGCACCATATTCCTCTCTCTGTTGCCGCGGCGTTGGGGCGATGCGGGCTGGTTGCCGCGGCGCCGGCTGTGGCCTCTGGGGGAATCGAACCTGCAACGTCCGCTAACAAATGAACAGCCCGACCGAAGCAGTCGTCGTCTCGTTTAAGTTGAGCGGCGCTGCAGCCGCCCTGAACACTCTGCAAATCATCAGTTAATTTCATTCCCATGATTCCCTGCTCCATGGCGGCTCCGCGGCGGCTCCGCGGCTCCGCGGCGCCGCCGGCGCCTGGTCGGGCTTTATTGGCAGATATGAAGATGCAGAGGGCCGCCGCGGCGCAGTAATTACGGCTGTAATAAGCCAGCGTTCTGCATGTAAATGGAAACAAATCATATATGTGTAAACAAACTGCGAGGCGACAGAGGGGCTGATGGGTATTTGATTTGGAGCCGCTGCCGTTTCTCCTTAATATCTGAGTGAAAATGTGTTTTCATCCAATCAGCTGCTCCCAATCTGTGGAAACTCAAAGTTACAGAGTGAGGAAGTCTGAGGAAGTTCCTGTGTGAACACATCTGATCTGATCTGGGTTATTGGTAAATGTTTGTTTATTCAGTCACACAGCAAACAACAAATGTGTTCAGGACAATCAGCGTAATGCTTATATTTAAGCCTGTCCTGTTGAACAAAATGAAGCTACCCATCAACCTGTATTTTAAATACTAAAGAAGAAGAAGAAAAAACAATAGTAAAAAGACAAAAAACAAAAAACAGAACACCAGCGGACTTCAAAAACAAAGCTGATTTATTTTCACAAAAACAGAACAAGGTTAACATGAGGCTGAGCCGGATGACAAGAACGGACTCTGAAAACAAAACATGATCATGGAAAAATAAAAGGCTTAACTTAACGTGGCGTGGCATGAAGGGTTAACCCTACCCTTACCCGTTGGGGAGGGTTAGGGTTAGGTAGGGTTAACCCTACCCTTACCTGTTGGGGAGGTTTAGGGTTAGGTTAGGGTTAACCCTACCCTTACCTGTTGGGGAGGTTTAGGGTTAGGTTAGGGTTAACCCTACCCTTACCTGTTGGGGAGGTTTAGGGTTAGGTTAGGGTTAACCCTACCCTTACCTGTTGGGGAGGTTTAGGGTTAGGTTAGGGTTAACCCTACCCTTACCTGTTGGGGAGGTTTAGGGTAGGGTTAACCCTAACCCTACCCTTACCCGTTAGGGAGGTTTAGGGTAGGGTTAACCCTACCCCTACCCTTACCCGTTGGGGAGGTTTAGGGTAGGGTTAACCCTAACTTAACCCGTTGGGGATCGTCAGCTGACCTCGGAGGGTCGGTCCATCACAAGCAGCTCCTGTAATTACATCTAATGGTGTGTCTCATTCATGCTCAATCTTCTGTGAATGATGCATCATGAATACATCAGTGAGTCTGCATCCATTCATAATTAATTCTGATAAATGTGTGTTATGATGCCCTCTGACTGGCGGCCTGTCCAGGGTGCACCTCCCGCCCGATGACCGCTGGGATAGGCTCCAACCCCCACCGACGGATTCAGCGGGTATAGAAAATGGACGGATGATGCCCTCGGATAGGAGCTCACCGCCTTCTTAATAATTCCCCAGCTCAGCTGTTCTTGGATAGAGGAGGACTGACTATCGACGAAGAGATTTTATTTATTTATCAGTTCATTTGACAGGGACAATACGATCAGACATAGTTACAAATCAAAGCTTGTAGCTGATGTGATGCATACAGAGTATAGCAACAAGTGCTAATTTACAACTCCCGTCCCTGGTTAGGCTTTTCTATGCTGACACAAGACCTAAAATAGACATTAATTTACATAAGAACATTAATCTATAAATACAACAGTGCACTTCAAACTTTTATCTCATTCATTCACTCTCACATTTTTACAAGTGAGTACAGTTTTGGTTTGTTTTAAAGGTTAGGGTTAGGTTAGGGTTAACCCTACCCTAACCCTCCCCAACAGGTTAGGGTAGGGTTAACCCTAACCTAACCCTAACCCTCCCCAACAGGTTAGGGTAGGGTTAACCCTAACCTAACCCTAAACCTCCCCAACAGGTAAGGGTAGGGTTAACCCTAACCTAACCCTAAACCTCCCCAACAGGTAAGGGTAGGGTTAACCCTAACCTAACCCTAAACCTCCCTAACGGGTAAGGGTAGGGTTAACCCTAACCTAACCTAACCCTAAACCTCCCCAACAGGTTAGGGTAGGGTTAACCCTAACCTAACCCTAACCCTCCCCAACAGGTAAGGGTAGGGTTAACCCTAACCTAACCCTAACCTAACCCTCCCCAACAGGTAAGGGTAGGGTTAACCCTAAGCCTACCCTGGACAGTCTGAGGTGGTGGACAGTCTGAGGTGGTGGACAGTCTGAGGTGGTGGACAGTCTGAGGTGGACAGTCTGAGGTGGTGGACAGTCTGAGGTGGACAGTCTGAGGTGGACAGTCTGAGGTGGTGGACAGTCTGAGGTGGACAGTCTGAGGTGGTGGACAGTCTGAGGTGGACAGTCTGAGGTGGACAGTCTGAGGTGGTGGACAGTCTGAGGTGGTGGACAGTCTGAGGTGGTGGACAGTCTGAGGTGGACAGTCTGAGGTGGTGGACAGTCTGAGGTGGTGGACAGTCTGAGGTGGACAGTCTGAGGTGGTGGACAGTCTGAGGTGGTGGACAGTCTGAGGTGGACAGTCTGAGGTGGTGGACAGTCTGAGGTGGACAGTCTGAGGTGGTGGACAGTCTGAGGTGGACAGTCTGAGGTGGTGGACAGTCTGAGGTGGACAGTCTGAGGTGGACAGTCTGAGGTGGTGGACAGTCTGAGGTGGTGGACAGTCTGAGGTGGTGGACAGTCTGAGGTGGACAGTCTGAGGTGGTGGACAGTCTGAGGTGGTGGACAGTCTGAGGTGGACAGTCTGAGGTGGTGGACAGTCTGAGGTGGACAGTCTGAGGTGGTGGACAGTCTGAGGTGGACAGTCTGAGGTGGTGGACAGTCTGAGGTGGTGGACAGTCTGAGGTGGTGGACAGTCTGAGGTGGTGGACAGTCTGAGGTGGACAGTCTGAGGTGGTGGACAGTCTGAGGTGGTGGACAGTCTGAGGTGGACAGTCTGAGGTGGTGGACAGTCTGAGGTGGACAGTCTGAGGTGGACAGTCTGAGGTGGTGGACAGTCTGAGGTGGACAGTCTGAGGTGGTGGACAGTCTGAGGTGGTGGACAGTCTGAGGTGGACAGTCTGAGGTGGTGGACAGTCTGAGGTGGACAGTCTGAGGTGGTGGACAGTCTGAGGTGGACAGTCTGAGGTGGTGGACAGTCTGAGGTGGTGGACAGTCTGAGGTGGTGGACAGTCTGAGGTGGAGGCGTCCATCAGGCTGCAGATCTCATGATATTTCTGCTATAATTTGAGCTGTCAGACAGCCGGCTGTCCACACCTCCTCTCCTCTCTGGGTCATTTGTCATGAAGGGAATCGGAGCTCAAATCTTTCACGGCGGTAATATCTCTGTCATTCACCCCCCTCCCCCGGCCTCCCCCCGCCCATCTCTGAGCGATGCTATCTGAGGAGAGGAGGTGACAGTCTATCAGAGCCCCTCCTCCTGCTCCCCTGATAACACTGCACTGCTTATAATGTTAAGAAGATGATAAGGAATAATAGTCTTTCTCTTTTTCATGTTGGAGTTGGAGTGCCGGGGCCGGAGCCGACATCCATCACCTAATATTTATCAGCCGGGAGCCGGCCGACTTTCAGAAAGTGAGAGCGGCAAAATAATAACTGAGCTGCAGAAAACAATCAGCGGATAGATGCAGGAGGGAGTTATGAGATTAGAGCCGCTCTGACAGTCCACTCTGCTGCTCACAAGCACGTTTATCTGCCGGCGTGATGCAGGAGAAGATCTGTGCTACAGAGTAAACTGGGAAGCATCAGCAGTTAGTGGAGTTAGAGTTCTGTAACAGCTCTAACCCAGAGTTCTGTAACAGCTGTAACCCAGAGTTCTGTAACAGCTGTAACCCAGAGTTCTCTAACAGCTGTAACCCAGAGTTCTCTAACAGCTGTAACCCAGAGTTCTGTAACAGCTGTAACCCAGAGTTCTCTAACAGCTGTAACCCAGAGTTCTGTAACAGCTGTAACCCAGAGTTCTGTAACAGCTCTAACCCAGAGTTCTGTAACAGCTGTAACCCAGAGTTCTGTAACAGCTGTAACCCAGAGTTCTGTAACAGCTGTAACCCAGAGTTCTCTAACAGCTGTAACCCAGAGTTCTCTAACAGCTGTAACCCAGAGTTCTGTAACAGCTCTAACCCAGAGTTCTGTAACAGCTGTAACCCAGAGTTCTGTAACAGCTGTAACCCAGAGTTCTGTAACAGCTGTAACCCAGAGTTCTGTAACAGCTCTAACCCAGAGTTCTGTAACAGCTGTAACCCAGAGTTCTGTAACAGCTGTAACCCAGAGTTCTGTAACAGCTCTAACCCAGAGTTCTGTAACAGCTGTAACCCAGAGTTCTGTAACAGCTGTAACCCAGAGTTCTGTAGCAGCTGTAACCCAGAGTTCTGTAACAGCTGTAACCCAGAGTTCTGTAACAGCTGTAACCCAGAGTTCTGTAACAGCTGTAACCCAGAGTTCTGTAACTGCTCTAACCCAGAGTTCTGTAACAGCTGTAACCCAGAGTTCTGTAACAGCTGTAACCCAGAGTTCTGTAACAGCTGTAACCCAGAGTTCTGTAACAGCTGTAACCCAGAGTTCTGTAACAGCTGTAACCCAGAGTTCTGTAACAGCTGTAACCCAGAGTTCTGTAACAGCTGTAACCCAGAGTTCTGTAACAGCTTTAACCCAGAGTTCTGTAACAGCTTTAACCCAGAGTTCTGTAACAGCTGTAACCCAGAGTTCTGTAACAGCTGTAACCCAGAGTTCTGTAACAGCTGTAACCCAGAGTTCTGTAACAGCTTTAACCCAGAGTTCTCTAACAGCTGTAACCCAGAGTTCTGTAACAGCTTTAACCCAGAGTTCTGTAACAGCTGTAACCCAGAGTTCTGTAACAGCTGTAACCCAGAGTTCTGTAACAGCTCTAACCCAGAGTTCTGTAACAGCTTTAACCCAGAGTTCTGTAACAGCTCTAACCCAGAGTTCTGTAACAGCTGTAACCCAGAGTTCTCTAACAGCTCTAACCCAGAGTTCTGTAACAGCTATAACCCAGAGTTCTGTAACAGCTGTAACCCAGAGTTCTGTAACAGCTCTAACCCAGAGTTCTGTAACAGCTTTAACCCAGAGTTCTGTAACAGCTGTAACCCAGAGTTCTGTAACAGCTGTAACCCAGAGTTCTGTAACAGCTCTAACCCAGAGTTCTGTAACAGCTGTAACCCAGAGTTCTGTAACAGCTGTAACCCAGAGTTCTGTAACAGCTGTAACCCAGAGTTCTGTAACAGCTGTAACCCAGAGTTCTGTAACAGCTCTAACCCAGAGTTCTGTAACAGCTTTAACCCAGAGTTCTGTAACAGCTGTAACCCAGAGTTCTGTAACAGCTGTAACCCAGAGTTCTGTAGCAGCTTTAAATCAGAGTTCTGTAACAGCTCTAATCCAGAGTTCTGTAACAGCTGTAACCCAGAGTTCTGTAACAGCTGTAACCCAGAGTTCTGTAACAGCTGTAACCCAGAGTTCTGTAACAGCTGTAACCCAGAGTTCTGTAACAGCTGTAACCCAGAGTTCTGTAACAGCTTTAACCCAGAGTTCTGTAACAGCTGTAACCCAGAGTTCTGTAACAGCTTTAACCCAGAGTTCTGTAACAGCTTTAACCCAGAGTTCTGTAACAGCTGTAACCCAGAGTTCTGTAACAGCTTTAACCCAGAGTTCTGTAACAGCTGTAACCCAGAGTTCTGTAACAGCTGTTACCCAGAGTTCTGTAACAGCTCTGACCCAGAGTTCTGTAACTGCTGTAACCCAGAGTTCTGTAACAGCTGTAACCCAGAGTTCTGTAACAGCTGTAACCCAGAGTTCTGTAACAGCTGTAACCCAGAGTTCTGTAACTGCTGTAACCCAGAGTTCTGTAACAGCTGTAACCCAGAGTTCTGTAACAGCTGTAACCCAGAGTTCTGTAACTGCTGTAACCCAGAGTTCTGTAACAGCTGTAACCCAGAGTTCTGTAACAGCTGTAACCCAGAGTTCTGTAACAGCTGTAACCCAGAGTTCTGTAACAGCTGTAACCCAGAGTTCTGTAGCAGCTGTAACCCAGAGTTCTGTAACAGCTGTAACCCAGAGTTCTCTAACAGCTCTAACCCAGAGTTCTGTAACAGCTATAACCCAGAGTTCTGTAACAGCTCTAACCCAGAGTTCTGTAACAGCTGTAACCCAGAGTTCTGTAACAGCTATAACCCAGAGTTCTGTAACAGCTTTAACCCAGAGTTCTGTAACAGCTGTAACCCAGAGTTCTGTAACAGCTGTAACCCAGAGTTCTGTAGCAGCTTTAAATCAGAGTTCTGTAACAGCTCTAATCCAGAGTTCTGTAACAGCTGTAACCCAGAGTTCTGTAACAGCTGTAACCCAGAGTTCTGTAACAGCTGTAACCCAGAGTTCTGTAACAGCTGTAACCCAGAGTTCTGTAACAGCTGTAACCCAGAGTTCTGTAACAGCTTTAACCCAGAGTTCTGTAACAGCTGTAACCCAGAGTTCTGTAACAGCTTTAACCCAGAGTTCTGTAACAGCTTTAACCCAGAGTTCTGTAACAGCTGTAACCCAGAGTTCTGTAACAGCTTTAACCCAGAGTTCTGTAACAGCTGTAACCCAGAGTTCTGTAACAGCTGTTACCCAGAGTTCTGTAACAGCTCTGACCCAGAGTTCTGTAACTGCTGTAACCCAGAGTTCTGTAACAGCTGTAACCCAGAGTTCTGTAACAGCTGTAACCCAGAGTTCTGTAACAGCTGTAACCCAGAGTTCTGTAACAGCTGTAACCCAGAGTTCTGTAACTGCTGTAACCCAGAGTTCTGTAACAGCTGTAACCCAGAGTTCTGTAACAGCTGTAACCCAGAGTTCTGTAACTGCTGTAACCCAGAGTTCTGTAACAGCTGTAACCCAGAGTTCTCTAACAGCTCTAACCCAGAGTTCTGTAACAGCTTTAACCCAGAGTTCTGTAACAGCTGTAACCCAGAGTTCTGTAACAGCTGTAACCCAGAGTTCTGTAGCAGCTGTAACCCAGAGTTCTGTAACAGCTGTAACCCAGAGTTCTCTAACAGCTCTAACCCAGAGTTCTGTAACAGCTATAACCCAGAGTTCTGTAACAGCTCTAACCCAGAGTTCTGTAACAGCTGTAACCCAGAGTTCTGTAACAGCTATAACCCAGAGTTCTGTAACAGCTGTAACCCAGAGTTCTGTAACAGCTGTAACCCAGAGTTCTGTAACAGCTGTAACCCAGAGTTCTGTAACAGCTGTAACCCAGAGTTCTGTAACAGCTGTAACCCAGAGTTCTGTAACAGCTGTAACCCAGAGTTCTGTAACAGCTCTAATCCATAGTTCTGTAACAGCTCTAACCCAGAGTTCTGTAACAGCTGTAACCCAGAGTTCTGTAACAGCTCTAATCCATAGTTCTGTAACAGCTCTAACCCAGAGTTCTGTAACAGCTGTAACCCAGAGTTCTGTAACAGCTCTAACCCAGAGTTCTGTAACAGCTCTGACCCAGAGTTCTGTAACTATTGTAACCCAGAGTTCTGTAACAGCTTTAACCCAGAGTTCTGTAACTATTGTAACCCAGAGTTCTGTAACTGCTGTAACCCAGAGTTCTGTAACAGCTGTAACCCAGAGTTCTGTAACAGCTGTAACCCAGAGTTCTGTAACAGCTGTAACCCAGAGTTCTGTAACAGCTGTAACCCAGAGTTCTGTAACAGCTGTAACCCAGAGTTCTGTAACTGCTGTAACCCAGAGTTCTGTAACAGCTCTAACCCAGAGTTCTGTAACAGCTTTAACCCAGAGTTCTGTAACAGCTGTAACCCAGAGTTCTGTAACAGCTGTAACCCAGAGTTCTGTAACTGCTCTAACCCAGAGTTCTGTAACAGCTTTAACCCAGAGTTCTGTAACAGCTGTAACCCAGAGTTCTGTAACAGCTGTAACCCAGAGTTCTGTAACAGCTGTAACCCAGAGTTCTGTAACAGCTGTAACCCAGAGTTCTGTAACAGCTGTAACCCAGAGTTCTGTAACAGCTGTAACCCAGAGTTCTGTAACAGCTGTAACCCAGAGTTCTGTAACAGCTGTAACCCAGAGTTCTGTAACAGCTGTAACCCAGAGTTCTGTAACAGCTGTAACCCAGAGTTCTGTAGCAGCTGTAACCCAGAGTTCTGTAACAGCTGTAACCCAGAGTTCTGTAACAGCTGTAACCCAGAGTTCTGTAACAGCTGTAATCCAGAGTTCTGTAACAGCTCTAACCCAGAGTTCTGTAACAGCTGTAACCCAGAGTTCTGTAACAGCTGTAACCCAGAGTTCTGTAACAGCTCTAACCCAGAGTTCTGTAGCAGCTCTAACCCAGAGTTCTGTAACAGCTGTAACCCAGAGTTCTGTAACAGCTGTAACCCAGAGTTCTGTCACAGCTGTAACCCAGAGTTCTGTAACAGCTGTAACCCAGAGTTCTGTAACAGCTGTAACCCAGAGTTCTGTCACAGCTGTAACCCAGAGTTCTGTAACAGCTGTAACCCAGAGTTCTGTAGCAGCTCTTTGTTTCCTCCTCACAGCGCATTAGAACAGATTCTCTGACAGAACCGGGCCTTCCAGCCTTTAATCTGTTAACCTCTGTTTAATCTGTTCCTCCCACTCCTCACATTTATAGAAGATGTTCATTCTGTTATTTTTAATCAGTCGTGTTCAGATTAGACACTAGGTCAGAGTGGGTCAGAGTGGGTCATAGAGTGGGTCAGAGTGAGTCAGAGTGAGTCAGAGTGGGTCAGAGTGAGTCAGAGTGAGTCAGAGTGGGTCAGAGTGGGTCATAGAGTGGGTCAGAGTGAGTCAGAGTGGGTCATAGAGTGGGTCATAGAGTGGGTCAGAGTGGGTCAGAGTGAGTCAGAGTGGGTCAGAGTGGGTCAGAGTGGGTCATAGAGTGGGTCATAGAGTGGGTCAGAGTGGGTCAGAGTGAGTCAGAGTGGGTCATAGAGTGAGTCA